>NW_009646842.1:537026-544084 GCF_000708025.1 Charadrius vociferus
AACCTTTCCCTATCCCGTTGCTAGGGGGAGGAGAATCAAAGATGAAACTGTTACTTATTTGTATTTTTCTAGATGTAAGGGCACCAGCTGCTGATAATCTCTGTATTGGAACCTTTTTTTTTCCTTTCCTTTCTTTTCCTTTTTCTTTTGGAAAAAGTCAAACAGCTAGTTTAAGGGAAATGCCTGCTTGTTTAGAGTTGTCTGAACAAGGACTATGGGAAATGCCATCTGGGAGAAATTAGAAGGAAGAGCTTAGACTATTACAACATTGCTCTGCTCTCTACAACATAGAGAGGTGGATTTATTTTAGTTTATTTCTCCTTCTAGGCAATTACCAATAAAATAGTTAAGGCAAACTGAGCTAAATTTAGATATTTTGGGGTTCCAATGAGAACAGAATTCACATTAACTTCATTTGGACAATGACTAAGTTCTTATTTGGTGTATTTCTTATATGATTCTCCTAAAGAATTAAGCATATTGTGAACTGTTTTTCGAAGATGATGAATAAGAAGCCAAATTCAGGGAGGTCTCTCTCCTGTCACTGTCTTACAGAAAGAAGCATGGCTTGGACGAACAAGTACCATGAGCTGCACCAATCCTGGAGCTACAGCTTGTGTAGCAATTCTATACCCGAGCCCATTCTGTCTGAAGTCTGCCATGAAGCTTCCTACCTGTGTTGTGTAAACATAAGATGTCAAGCTTTTCTTGATCTTTTCCCAAGCCTTTCTCTCAATGTCTTTCCCTCTCTGGCTAGACTTCTCCTTGCTATTGCGCAGAGCACACATAGCTGTCCTGAAGTCTGTACTGTTGCACAGCACCTTGCCTCACCACCGTGCCTCATACCTCTGTAAAACGAAGATAACAGTTTCCTTCTCTCCAGTTCTCTTCTCTGGGCCTACACCTTATATATTTCAGTCGTTGTTGTACACAGCACGTCATGCACAGACTCTGCCTAGGTGTGAAGTGCCATTCTGGATCTCACACTAGATTGGAAGTGGCTTAAAGATAGAGATAAACCTCATCTCCAACAGCTGAGCTTCACTCTTACGCTCTGCCTCTTGCAATTACAGGAGAAGACTTATAAGTATCTTTAGCTGCCATGGAGTGTAATCACTGAGTGCAAATGAGATTTGTGCATGTTAATTTTATGATTTCCACGAGTATATCAAATTACTCATCTCCTCCTGCCCGATTGCAAGGGTGTATCTCAAAGGAGCCTGTAGAAGGGGAGGGAATAGAGAGGGAAATCACAGGGCATTAAATAACAGCAAAGACCAAATCAGACAAGAGCATACTAGAATTTCTAAGGAAAACACTAGGGAAGGAAGGCGGGAATATGTCCTCCCTGGTACCCCAGCTGGATTTATTCTTCTCAGACAGATATTTCACAACCAGCTTAAGGCAATTTAAGTTACACCTTCAACCAAGGAAATATTCTTCAACACGGCCATCTCCACGTTTCACCAGCCCTCAGCGATGCTTGACTCAGCAAGTGAAACAATAAAAGGAGCTGATCCCACTGAAACCCTTATTTTTATAGGGTATTGGGTTAGTTTTCAATGGGGCCAGTTCCTGAGCAGCCAAATGAGTGTTAGCACTGGTGTTTCTTAGGCAACAGAAGTATATAGCTGGTGGTGATGGAAGGGAGGAGGCATGACAGCTCCTTTTAGCAGTTTAGACACATCATGAAGATGAGAGCACTATCAAAGTGCACTTTCCCGGTTTCTCTAACCTGACATAAAGGCCAGCTGCGGAGAATAGTGCACTCTCTCCCTCAGCTCACAGCTGTTCCCTCTTTGCTTTTATAGTAGGACAAAAGTGCACCAGCTTGCTGTGGGGTCAGCTGTGCATCAGCATCTGCACAAGGATTGCGGGAGGTGAGCACAGTCAGGGCAGAGAGCTGCCTCCTTCCCAGCAGCTCACCATTTAATCGGCTTAGAGGTATGGTTGAACTCTGTCCTTTGCTGCAAACCTTTCACAAAAGGTGATGTTAAAGTTTTTAAGGGGGGAAAAGCAAGTGAGTGACTTGTCAGCAGCTTCCCAGAAGATGATTTAGAGGCACAGAAACTGAAAGAAGCAGATTGGCTTCTCCATCCCAGAGCCTGAGGCAATGGAATTGAAGAGAACTCACAAGGCTTGTAAAGAAAGCTTAAGATTTATATAAAAGAAAAACTTATGAAATAGTGTAACTGATCAGATATAAGCAATAATGGGAAAAGGAACAAGAGAGAATTTTCTTGCAGTGGAATCAGAGTTCTTTTTTAATTAGGGTGACTTGTGTTTAAGCCTTCCTTCATGTTCAGCACAATAATTTCAACAAGTTCCTGTTGAAGACAAAGGCTTGAGGGGAAAGACGGGAATCTTTTACCTCCGCTGCTTCAAGAAAATCCAAAATTTTCATGTAGTGCAGCTCTGCTTTACAAAGGGTTTGTGCAAATGAACAGCAGGGCTCAGTTTCTCAGTGACTGTAGATGAGGGATACTGTGCTTACCTTTCCTTCTTATTTTCAGCCTCACAGACCCAATTTGGGCTCTGAGTATTTGGCTGGACTCTCTCCAATTCATCCCTCCTCACCAGGATAAAGCAACTGCAGGCCAAATTTTGCTCAAAGAGCACCTGTGCCTTCCATATGCTTGAATAGGTGTAGCTATATAATAACGGCTTTTCTGGGAAACGTACAGTAGGTCCCAGGTCCCTCTCTCTTATATTGGATACACAGAAGCAGCAGGCCTGTTACATAAGAAAAGGCAGGGTTATACAAACCATTTTCCATTTTCAAAGAGATTCAAACTGCCTTTCCAGTTCAGCTTGGGGTGGTCACTCAGGTTGCAAGTGTGGATGGGGAGAACTGTTCTCTCCACTCAAGCTCCTAGCAAATGTAGATACATTTCTCTTCAGGATTGTAGAGACATCATGGAAAAAGTAGCCTTTTTCTTTTTTCTTTTTTTCTTTTTTTTTTTTCAGAAAAAGGCTGAAATTTTATTATTCACAGAAAATCAAGACCTTTATGGAAAAAAAAATTATAGAATTCAGTAAGCTTGAAAGTTTTTCTAGAGACTGGTGTTCAAACTAGTCTGAATTCACAGAGAATGAGAGTCTATCTACAGGTTTCTAGAGATGAGGTTATGGAATTATAGAGCAAGGTATAATTCTCTATCCCATTCCACAGAGGTTAGAAAACTCTACAGATGATAGGTTTTCTCTTTCTATTGAACTCCATAGAATTTTCTATAAGGTCAATTTTTTTCACACTTTTTCCCATGTAGATAATTCCCTGTAACTGCCTTGCAAGGCGATAATGTACCTCTTTTAGACATCAATCAGACATCTTAGTAAACATACCACATGTCCACATTAAAAGAAAAAGAAGCCTTGGACAAGTTGACCCACTTGTCCCAATTCTGTAAACAACACAGAGGGATCATTAGAAGCTACTCTGAAAGTTACCGTAAACATCCAGATTGGTCCTGGAGAGGCACATGGGAACAAAATGGTTTGGAGAAAAAAAGCAACAAGCCACCAAAATCTTCTCCCACAAAGGAACAGACCTGACCATTTTTTATTCCCTGAAGGCTTTTTAAAAAAGAAATAAGAAAAGGTTAACGCTTGCTCATTTGTCATCTGCTGAGGTGCTCTTGGCACTTGCCCTGTCTGCCTCTTCTGGTTAGTCTAATTTCCTAGGCCCTGCTCCACGGCTAGACCCAAACCAGTTCAGGACAATGAGCTAGCACTGATCCTGCAAGAACTATAGGAGATCATCTTTATCAAGCCCTCCTGCCCAGGGGAGGTTAGCACCTGAATGTGTAAACATCTTTAAAGAGATATTGAAAGGTCATCATTCAGGAGAAAAGCTACCCCCTTAGAGAGATGTAAGCAAGCCCAAGCGAACGGGTAAAAAAAGGTGGTGACAAAAACTTCTATCTACTACCTACACCAAATCACCAGTCTTACTTAAATATCCCAAAGGTCTTTCCTTTAGAGGTGCAATGGAGAGGGAAGACAGATCTGCTTGAAGTGGACTCGGCTGGAAAGACTTGGGCATTCATAGAGGAGACCCTCTTCATGCAGCTGCCTGTGTAAGTGGGAGAAAGGTGAGTGGGGTAAAATTCTACCTGAGAGTCCCATTCGTACTTTCGGTAACTCCTGGACATCCTCTGCTTTGCTTGCCAGGAGCTCTCTGCACTCTGACACTTGATGTTATTACTTCAGTCATATTTTATTCTCCTCATTCTTCCCTGCAAATATTCTGGGACTAAACCGGAATCAGGAAAGGAGTATGTATCACTCTCCTGTCATCGAAAAAATATACCAAGCCTGAAGAGGAGTCAAAGAAGAGACAAATATATCATGAATTAGAGTAGATGTGAGTCAGAGTAAGTGAGAAAGAGTTGCCCCTGGGACAGTATGGCAGTGCCCAGGCAAATTCCTTTCTCCAGCTCATCAGATCTAGCATCTGATCTAAACCCATGCGTTCCTGACGCTTCCTTGCAAGAGGTATTGTAATGAAAACTCAGCAATTGTATAATCTCTGCTGGTTCTGTTCAGTCCTCCAGCAAAATTGATAGCCTTGTACAATTTTTTGTTTTGCTTTTGCCCCTGTTTATTTTCTGGTGAGAGCTTGAAAGGAGACAGTTTGTTCCATTTCCTTTCAAAACCCCTCCCCGCCAAAAGGAGGTCAGTAGAAACATGTTGAGGAATTGCAAGAGACCAAATTCCCCCTAGTCAATGAACCATATTTTTCTTAGCAAAAAAATATAGAACCCATACAAATAGGGAAAACTCCTGAAATCAGCTTTGTCCACTCCGAACAAAGAGATGGGAGGGAAAAACAAACAGACTAAGTACTGAGCATTATTTACATTGCTTGGGGGTAGGAAAACAAAAGAAGAAAATATAGGCAGGAAGAAGAAACAAATAGGAAGAGAAAACTTCCTCTCATCCCTTTTCCTCCAGCTACTTTTGGCACTGCAGAAGGAGTGGCAGAAATGGGAAAGGTGCAGTATTTCTGTTAAGTGACGACTGGAGTACAGGCCTTTCCCACTATTAACTGCTTTGTTAGGAACACTTACCCAGCAATATAAAAAAGTTAAAAAAAACTCAAAAATGAAAACTCCAATGTAAACTGGATATCTGTGATCTCATAACTGTACACACTGTTCCTGGATCAGCTGCCTACTCTCTGGGTCTCCCCATACTGCTGGCAAGGGAAAAGACAGAAGGATACAGCAACAGCACCAAGATGGACATGTTCTCAAGCCCCCTGCAAGAGTCAGCTTTTTATGACTGTCTCTGTAGCTGAAAATGTCCTTTCCACTGGCATCCAGTGCCCAATGCCAAAAGGACACACCACTCTTGCCAGCTCCTGGGAAGGTAGAAATGTCAAAGAGAGAAACAAATACATGAAAGATTAGAAAGAGACCAAAGCATGAATAGCTGAGAGCAGGGTTAGATTCGTATCTGCATCCATTCTTCCTTGCTGCAGCAGGGCCATGCCCACAGAGCCACACCATCTGTACTGCAGCACAGCCCGTGCCCACGGAGCGCAGTTTTTATCCATTGAGCCTACAATTTCACATCAAGGTGCATTGGGGATCTGGTCACACAGCGAAACTTTCACCTTAGTACAGTCTGTATTGAATACAGCCTTAACCTCTGTATTAGCCATAATCACAATACTAGTGCAATCTATATTTGTAAAGCCATATCTTCATTTTAACCCAGTTTATATTCATATATTCTATCAAAGGGGACCGTGTCCACAGAGCAACATCCATTCTGCCAAGATGGATTCTAGCCACATAGCTGCTCCCTATACCAAGCCTGTCTCATCGGCCACATTCGCAGTACCGGAAGAGTTTGTATCCACAGCCAAGACTTTGTATTAAAAAGATTTAGAAATGATTTACCAATCCAGATCTCTCCAAGCACCTCACACGTGTTACCCAGAGCAATGAAAATCAAAACTATGTCTCTGGGGGGGGGGCGGGGGGGGGGGGAAGAGGTCTTCATGTGTCAATCACTTTGAGATTTTCCTCTTGTTTAAAAAAATAATTAAATGTCAGGAATGGAAAGTGTGTCTGCTCAAAAGTATGGGGAGCTGGAAAGAAGAATCCCTGTCATTTCATTCCTTGCCACCCCTCTCTTTGTTCAGCAGTGATGAGAACTTCACAGAAAGCATCAGTTGTTTGTTTCTCCCTCTTCCTCATCAAAGGACTGCACCCCAGAGGAGGTGACATCTGAGACTTTGCGGCTCAGTGCAGCATGTTCCATCTCCTCTCGAGGAGACAGTGATTCCAGGTCCCGGCACACTGCATCATCCTCCTCTGGAGAGGGCTTCTTGTTTAGGAGAGGAGCTTTCTCCAGTCGTGGGTTCCCTTCATCCTCAATGTGGTCCTCCATGTATGTGCTGGACTCAGCACCACCCACACCCTGAGCAGTCTGCAGGGGCCACACGTGGACCAGCCCCGTGCTCTGGATGAAGTTCTGCTCCTGTCGCTGTTGCTGTAGCTGTTGCTGCTGGAGAAGGCTGCTCTGAATCAAAATGCTTTCCTGAAGGTTTGTCTGGGACTCATCAAAATTCTGGCCTAAGTAGGAGCCAGTTGCTGGAGAAGCGATGAGGGACTGGTCACTGGTCTCCCAGGCATCAGATGAACCTAAGCAATACATGCCCTGCGAGACGTAGGAATGAGGCCAGCTGTCATACTGCGTCTGGGCCATATGCTCTGCAAGTAAAGGAGGGAAACAACACACAGTTAGACACTCTCTCTAGGCCAAGCTGGCTCATTCAGATAGATAGCTTGCGTGCCTGTGCATAGCACTGCGCTGTACAGGGTAGATAAATCCTTTAGAGGCGAAGAGAAAAGGTAGTTCTAGGCAGTGGGTAGATGCACTTGATTATACCCACAATTGACTGCAAGAGCTGGCAGCTTTCCACAGTTACACCCAAAAAAGGCAAACGAACTGGGATTTGGAGCCCCCCCTGTTAAGATTAGACTCCTTGGACAGCTCCACAAATAGGAGATGCCTCTGCTAGATCCCAATCCCACAAACTGAAG
>NW_009646842.1:544103-572330 GCF_000708025.1 Charadrius vociferus
AGGAAAGGTGTGTTTCAAGCTAAGCAAGAGGCACTGCAGCTCACCTTGGCTCTCCATTAGCTCCTGATAGTTCTCAGAGTAGTTGCCTGCTGGGTTCTCCTGATTTGAGTTTACACTCACATCCTCACCATCCATGGAGGACCAGGCCATGAGAGTTGCCTCAGAAATAGCAAATTGCTCCATCACGCCTGTGCCAAAGGAGACAAGGAAGGGGAAGCAGGGATGTGTGAAAGTCTCCACTTATCACGACCTTCTTTGACCTCATCTCTTGGTCACACCATCCCACTCTTTTCCTATCTCAGCAACACCCATCACCCACAGTTGGCCCTCACCCTCTCCACTTTGCATTCCATTGGCAATACTCCAACCACAGTCTCTCATCTCCTTCTGCCATCTCAACCACCCACAGGCTCTCTTGAGCATGTTTTTCAGGTTCCTGCACTTTGCTCTCTCAGGGGTTCTGCTCTGGGACATCCCAACCAATCCAATCCGCATGCCAAAAAGTTAGCACTACCTGCAAGGAACCGGGCTTCCTTTTCACCATCGCTCAGGTCTGAGTAGGCATCGGCGTCTTTGCGTGCTGTCTCATGCGTGTGCTGCTGCTGCTGGCTGTTACCTTTGCCCCAGCCTTGCCATTCAATCATGTGAGCCACACGGCCTTGGCCCATAGCCGTCGGCTTTGTGACATGGTCCTTCATGCTGCGAGATATCCCTAAGGGGCCAGACATTAGAAAACAAGGAGGGGCTATTACACAGCTCCAGGGTTGTCTGCCATGCTGTTTACCACTTTTCAAAGTGGAGCTGCTCTCCTCCTTCCTGACAGGGTTCAGGCCTGGGGTTGGGTGTCTCCCAACTTTCACCGTATCACTCTCCAGGAGAGTTTCTCCATCTTTCCTTGGACTGGCTCTCAGAACAGGGGAAAGGGGAAACCCCAAATATGAAAGTCCATTTCCTTCCTTGCCTAGAATCCATTTAGGGCAGATTTGGGCATGAAGGATGAAGCTGGAAGTGAACAAACTAAGAAATAGAAAATGGGGTTAAATCCAAGACTGTTTGAGGGGAAGCAATTGAAGATGTCTCTGCTGGTGTGCATCATAAGAAGCCAACAGGAGTAAGATAAACCTGTTTTGAAAGGGCAACAACCAAGAGATTTCTGTATCTAGAAACCATGGTGGTGGAGACTCCTCGAAGGCCTCGAAAAGGCAAGAGTCAGAAAGGAGCAGTTGGGAGAGCAACAGAGAGACATGGGAAGAGGCACAAAGGCCTATGGAGAGAAACTGCCAAGGATAAACCCAAATTTTGAGGACCTCACCAGAGAAAGATGATTTAGCCAAAGCCCCAATCCCATAAGCATTGGAGTTGCGTTTCAGCTTGGGGAGTATGGAGGTCGTATCTTCCATGGAGAGCTGAAAAGAGAGAGAATATGAAGAAATGATATACAGGAAGGGGAAAAGGAAGTGAATTGAAGTGAGAAATCAGTATAAGGATTCCAGAAGGTAGGGGGAAGATGAGGAGCAGAAGCAAGCAACAAGAAAAAGAACAAAAGAAGGGAAGGAAAAATGAGAGGCTATTTAACCAGGACTGGATACTGCACAGTGTTGAGACTGAGTGAGGCAAGGTCAGTGGGAGAGGCAGAAGCAGGCTGTGAAAAGCTTCCCTTTGGCTGCTGCCAGTCCTCCATAGACATGCTGCACTGTTTCCCAACTCTTTGTTAGAGATGCAGGACATGGCTGATGGACAATTCAGGGAGCTTACAATGGGGAGCTGACAATGTGATAGGCAAGACACAGAAATTCATCATATATGCATCATACTACAGATACTAATTTTTATACTTTACTTTTGGTTTTAATTTCTCCTCAAATGGTCTAAATAAAATGAACATGACTGTATCAGTCTTATGTCCTGTTTCAAGCACCTACAACTACCTGTAAAGAAATGAGGTCTACAGTTCTGCATAATTCCCTTTACTCTGTTCTCTATGTTCATCCTCAGTCCCTGAACAGCAAGGACGGGAAACTATTGGGACAGGCAGCAGTCACAAATATCATCATAAAACACAATCTCAAGACGAATTCATCAGGCTTCTTCAGAGATGCCAAGCATTGCATATGAGGCTTAATTTTCACAAGGGCTGAACAAGCATTGCTTCTGCTCTTCATGCATGCAAACAACCATGCTTTTCTCTGAAAATCAAGTCCAGCATGTTTCAAACACAAAGATACTCAAAAGTAGTGACCATGACACTGGAAATTTAAAATCCTGACACGAAGCAAGCATTTGGTCACAGGCACAAATCTCATGAAATGTGAGAGGAGCAATAACTAGACAGTCAAACAGTTGGAGGCAAAGGAAGGCATTGTAAAGATGCTGAACTGCATATAATCCCAGTCAATTGCCGAAATATGGGAGACTAGTTTTTCTGGAAATTGAGTGTAAAAGCAGCAGCTAAGGCATCCTGTAATTTTGGAGCCAGGAATGTGTGTAACATGTGGGCTGAAGAAATCAGAAAGCAAGGGAAGAACAGTAAAAAGTGAAAGCCGAGAACACAGCCCCTGTTCCATGATGCATTTTCTTTGGCGATGAAGCTTGTAGAGGAATGTCCATCTATGCCCCCACTGGTCATTTTTGCCTGGGTGCTGCTGTTCGGTATCCACCCATTTGTTTCAAGACAGCCTGGAGGCTGTGCTGTGACCCACCTCATGGAAACCATCCAGAAAAGAAAGTAAACTGTGGAAGGTCTTTGCCACTACGAGGTTGGAAAGCTATGACACAAAGGCAGGAATGAATGGGAAGGGAAGGAAATTCATGAGCCAACTTTGACACCAAAGAAGAATTACACTGAGAAAGAGAAAGAGCTCCATTATGAAAGAGCTCCACAGATTCAGAATGGGATGGAAAATGGGAAACTGCAAGTAAGTACTATCTTTAAGGAGACATGACTTTGTGAACCTTTCTTTCAGCTACACAGAAGTGCAGTGAGGGAGAACCTCACAAATTTCTTCTAGACAGTTGCTGCATGCACCATAATTTTCCTGCACAATTTTTTTCTCTACCTGAGCCTAGGCAAAAGGTCCAAAGCCAAAAGTGCCACAATGAAAGAGATGTCAGTAGGGTGAGGGTTCAATAAAAATATAAGTCCTCTTGATATTCAGTGGTGCAAGTGCTTTCAAACCACAGAGAACCAGAAAATGACCACCATTTAAAAGTTCTGAAAGTATCTGGAATTTGAAAATGCTTATACTACCAAACATGCAGCTTCTTATCCTGCCTTTCCAAGTGTACAAAACCATCAAAGCTAATTTATGTTAACATATTTTTTTTAAGCCTCCAGAGCAGAAAAAATAAATTGGTAGCACTAACATGCATTATTCCCTTTTCAGGATGCTGGTTTTGCATTAGTGACAAAGAAAAAAATAAAATCATATTTTTTCATGGTATTTTTTAATGTGGTTTTAAAATGTTTGCTTGTTTCTTCTTCCACTTGTTAACTGAAGTTAACTGGTGCTGATCATCTCCCCCAGGGGACATTAAGAATTCTTTTGCTTCTGTATGCAACTGCAAATGAAGGATACATTTCTCCCAAACTCCTGGAGAAGATCAAATGATGCCCTAATCAAAGACTACTGATTTTTCAAACATGCTGGACAGACACCTTTTTTGTCTAGCAGTGCCCAGAAATCTCAAAAAGAGAACATATGAAACAACACACATTTTTCCCAAAGAGGACAAAGGCAATTTAATAGCCACCTGCAGATCTAAATACCTGCCAGACAGCAAAAGACCCAGAGGTAAACAAAAATTCATCACCATCCTCTGAATCTTAGACAATTCCCAGAACTTCAGTGCCACTAAAGATTTTCAGTCATGTTTCCATTCTGGTCTCCACTGTATTCAATGGCAGACAAGTCCTGGTCTTGCTATGACTAGGAATTTGAAAAGTGGTGTGGTGCATACTCACATTGATACCATCCCAGGAGAAATCTGTCCGTGTTTGCTAAAGAAAGCAAAGGAGGACATCATGTTAGTGTATAACACACGAATTGCAAACAACCATGCACCTCTCTAGTAGTTTGCCATAGTCAACAGCCAGTATCTGATGCATTAAAAAAATCTGTGTCTTTCAAGCCGGCTTCATTCCCTGCTGCTCATTATGGTATCTGTAGGCATCACGATGTTTGAAAGTACAATAGCAAATAGGATGATAGAGAGAGTAAGAGAGGGAAAAAGAAACACCTTTTTATAAGGCTCTCCTTCTAACAGCTCTTTTTTGCTAAATGTTGCAATGCTGGCACCCCTGCGTGGGAGCTGCATCGCTTTGAGGCTGACACAAGGAGGAGCTACACTACCTCTGTATTTCGAGTATAATACAGCAAGTTACATTTTTTACAATAGTTACAATTATTTTCTGCTGAAATTATTTTCTCTTGTAGCCTTTCAGTTTGTCCATTTTCCCCTTGCAAACCAGATCAATTGCCCATATCAGCCATTACAGTACCAATGCATAGTGCACTTCCTTCAGCTGGCAGGACACACACCTCGACATCTTGGTTTTGCGATGTGGACACTCAGGAAAATATAGATGAATCAATTACACCTATGGTATCCACTCATATAAATCAAAATTTTCACTGAGGTATTCAGTTTACGTCCATTGACTTTTAGATCTGCATTTGATTTAACTGAATTTTCTGTACAAGGTTGGCCCCGTCAATTTCTGCCAGGATTCCATGAAACTCAAAGTTTCTTGGAGTTACATTCCAAACCAGCTAGGTATCATAAGGAAATAAAAATACCTATATATTAGCACTTTGGAAGGTTTTGCAAATTGTATGTTATTTGTGATTTCTCAAATATTAAACGTTTTAAATAGCTTTAACTTTTTAATTAATCATGACTGCATACCCTGAACCTTATAGAGCTGAAAATTCAGGGGCCTGAGATTGCAGAAGCTGCAGTAACTCAGAACAGCAAATGAACCAGCCCTTGTGTACTGCAGGGAAAATCAATGGGCAGTAAGTTACTAGTAAATGCATCCCTAAAAATCAAAATGGAGAGAAATGTGTTTCTTCAAAAGATTTTATGGCTGTGCTGCAGAAGCTGGGACAGACATAGTGTTGGACATTTCAAGGAATCCATTATTCAAGGAATGCAGACCTACAGGCTTGTCAGAACTGCCACAGTTTTATCCATGTTCTGTTCCACTTCAGTCATGAGTCGTTAAAAGCACTTTCATTTGCAAATGCGCACTCAATATGGATATTCTGAAGGGAGTGCCTCAACTCTATTCAATTCAAGCCAAACTGCACAGATATGAAAGCCTGATCCTCGGGTGCACACTGGCATTCTGGTCATCTCCCAGATGATGCCCCAGAGATGCACAACACCCATTTCTGAACTCTGAAAGAATTGAAACTTTCTGATCCCTCTGGGTGCATCTGGGACAGGCACTCACCTCAGTGGAAGGTCGATGGAAGCTGCTGCCATGCAGCGAACTGGTGCTGTCCATATTGATTTGGTCCACATCTTTCAGCCCCTTCCAGTCTACCGCAATCACCTCGTTTCCTGTGGGAACACATCTAGTCAGGCTTCTGAATGCCACTACGATTTGTTCTAGCAGTCTTAAGCCAAGTCAGCTCAGCATACAGGAGAATCACTGAGTTTAAAGCCACCGTAGCCTTAAATCAGACCTTCCAACTTTAATCAGACCACCTGTACATCATCAACTATTACATTTCACACAGTTATCTCCATACGAAGCCCAGTTATTTATGTTTTTCTCAAGCATAATGTATGCTTGGCTAAAGCACAGCTCACCAGAAAAAAAAGCATTTAGTCATGATGTGAGACAGAAAGAACCAATTCTTTTGATATCCTGCTCCAATATTAACCACCATCACTTAAAAAGCCATTTCTCCTTTCTCATTTGAATTGGTCTGACATCAGCTTAGAGCTGCTGGTGCACTTGCTTTGCTGTTCTCAGCAAGATTAAGACGTCTTTAACACCTGCCATTACATTTCTGGAAAGTTGTTCACACACTTGGTTTTCTTCTTTACGAACTAAACAGACTAAGATCTTCAGGTTTCTTACTGTGGAGCATTTTTCCAGCCCCCTTAATAAATCTGTGTCTCTTTTTAAAAGACATCTCAAATTTTCCAGTTCTTCAAAACACAGACATAAAAGCATACACAGTAATGCAGGACTGCTCTCATCCATTCTGCTAATAAAGTTAAAACTTACTTGCTGCTCCTCATCACATTAACCCATTGTGCCATAACCTTGCAGCAGATTCTCACATTCAGCTGTTTGTTCACTCACATCCCTAAGCACTTTGCATAGCTTTCTGGGATTGTCACCCATTCAAAAGCAGAGTCTGTGCTGTTTGATTTTAGATGCATTTTAATACCACTTAAAGGATCAAGTAAAATTAAATATTAACACATAAAATAGAAATTATAAAACAGAATTCATAAAGATTAAAAATAAGATTATTAAAAAAGATTAAATCATAGTAATAGTGAAACTAAATGCAAAGTGGCACACTTTAAATAGTAACCAGGACCGCTCTGTCCAGTTAGCAATTTACTGTGCCTTCAGCCTTTGTGCCATCCTCAAACTCTGTTAAAACTTACTTGCTCCCATTCATGGAGGAAAGGTTGCACTGTGTTTAAACCTGAGCCTTGTAGCACCTGGCAAGAAATATAGCTCCCAAAATTATAATCTGTTTCTGGGATCAATTCAGCAATCTCTAGTCTATTTGAAATACATGCCATTGAATGCAAAACATTCTATTTTCATTAGCTTTTAGCTTTTTATTTACTCTTTATAGCAAATTTCTCCTCCACAGACATATGCAAACCCCCTTGCTTGTTCTAGCAGCTCTGGCATGTTTACACTGGTTCATCACTGTACTTCCCAGGTAGAAATGAGATGCTATGCTCCACCCTACGCAGGCCTGCAGGAGGCATGTAGGCACTTATGGGTGGGAAGCCTGAGGCACTCATCAGCTAGAATTCAAAATGCAAAAAAAGATTTGGTCCCTTAAAAAGGCTAAACATGGCAAGATGAAAAACAGCAGAAAGCAAATGCTATTTGAGTTGGTGTCCACCACACCTACACATCTCATAATTTTCTGCTGTGCAAAAGACCTCTCTTCCTGAAAGAACGAAGGTATATTTTCCCCTTCACACAGAAGTATGTTTCTGTTCATCAGGATAATTAGAACCAAGGGCTTTAATAGCATCCCCCATATACCTCTGACTAGGCTGAGTAAAGTTGCTTAAAAGAAAAACGAGGTTCCTCTACTGTATGCTACAAAGGTGAGCATCGAGGTCAGACACAGACAGACTTCAGGAGGAGGCAGGACATGGCTATGATGAGCATGACAAAGACCACTTTCCAAGGTTGTGATCCTCTTGACTGATTTTCTTGACAAGCACATGCACACATTTGGCCTTACTGTGCTCAACTATTTATTTCTAGTTGTGATTGCTACTGACCATGATTAATTAATGAGCTATGAGTGTAGAGCTGAATTTGTGTTAAATTCTGATCGGATCATTTGGCTCCTTTCTGGAGGATCCCCCTTTGCAGGGCATAATGTTAGGCTGTGTGACAAAAGCTCATCTGTACACCCACAAAAGAGCACAGGGAGAGGACAGCAGGAGGTGGAACCCAAATGGCACCCTGCTGGGCTGCTTTCAGGCCCATCCCAGGAGCCACCAGCCCACCAAAGGCCCATCTTCATAAGCCCTGAGGAGCACAGGGGCACAATGGTAGGTGGGAACCCAAATTATGGACTCACAAGAAGGGACACCCCATCCGGGCCCTTCCCAGGACTGTGCCAGGAGAGCCTCAGCCCCAGGGTCCAGAGGAAAGCCTATCAAGACTAGTCGGGGGAGAGGCTTTCAGAAGCAGCTTCATGACTGAGGGGGGCAGTTACTACCTATGGGGATGGGACCCATTAACGGGATGCAGGAAAAGAGCATTTGGGAATTGCACTAGATTTATGTGATGTTTAGGGGAAGAACCAATGGCAGGGAAAGGGAAGGATCTAGGTGGTTTGGGCAGCAACAAATGTGAGAAAATAGATAAAAGTATAGAAGGGGCTGGTAGCGTGTAAACAGGCTGTTGATCAGTATGGTTGTCTGGCCATGCCCTGCACTTACTTTGTGCAGTCTGTCCTCTCTTCTTGTTAAATTCCATTTCTAACTATTTTCTGGCACGAAGGACGCCAGGCTCTGTTCTGGGCGCATGTTTCATGATGGAGGTCTAAGTGCCAGGAACTGGAAAGACCGGAGCAAGCGAGGGTGTGTGAATGAGTGCGTGATCAGTAGCAAAAATGAAGGGGAAGTGATCTGGGTGCCAGATGTGTGCCCCTGAGGGTGAGAGCACAGGGTGAGTTGGCGACCAGAGGGATCAGGGGACCTGTCACAGAGCTCTCTGTGTGTGTGTGTATCTGTGAGTGAGGGGTCTGTACCAGTAACTGCAGGGTGGCTGTGGCCTCGGGTGTTGCTATGTCCTGGTGCCAACAACTGGGGAGACTGGGATCCAGGACCAGCTACTGGGAAGACTGAGCAACCCTCCTTCAGGAGGCATCCATGCTGCACGTAGTGGATCTCCATCGTGATCAATCAGAGATGGAGCAGGAGGAGGCTGTTGGTGCCGTTTGTGTGAATGCCGAATGTGTCTGTATGTGCTGATCTGTGTGGCTGGCATATATGTGCATAGATGTATGTATATATATATGTGTGTGTTGCATATGAGTGTTTATGTGTACGCATACTGGGAGTACAAGCTCAGCCTGGCTGCTGGCTGCACCTGGGGGCAGGGAGCTGCAGCAGCCCCACCTCTGTTGGTCTGCTGGATTCAGCCCTGCTGGCACCATAAGGGCACTTGAAGGTGTGGACCAGAGCTCCTCAGCAGGTCTGGAGACATCTCCACTCCCAGGCCTCGTCAGGCTCCCAGGGCTGGGCTGCCAAGGCTGTCTCTAAATCCTGTCATGGTAGGCCTGGATGGGACAGGCACCTCACTCCCTCGGGCTGGGGAGTACAGCTGCAACTAGCCCACCCCGAGCAAACACTTCTTTTATCACTGCATAAAGCCAAGGCACGTCATTGCTGCCTTCTACCCAACCTTTGATTACCTTTTGGCCTCCCCATTTGGCAGCAGTTTCTTTTCTTTCTGCTCTGCTTCACAGAGCTGTGGCAGACGGCCCTACCACCTATTGCACTGGCCACCTTGAGTTCGGAAAAGCGAGAGAGGGAGGTTTGGGATGTGCTTGGGTTCAAGCCAGAGGGGCAAGGCCTCATCTGGGCCAGTTCATGGGTTGTCCATGTGGCTGGAGACCAGATTTGGGGGGCCAGCAAACCTCCTAGGGGCTGGAAATACCTCTAGCAAAGGGAAGTGCTAGATAGAACTCTGAAAAGCCCAATGGTCAGCCCCAGGTGCATCAGCATTAAGGTTTGGTTGTGGTTTAGAATCAAATACATTTGTATTCAGTCTCCCTTGAACAGGGAAGGAGTAAAGAGGAGAAGGAAGGGGCACTGCCTGGAAGTGCAAATCTAGAGAGGGCAAGCACGAAAAGGAGTGGGGGGGTTGACTGTGTGATCAGGGTGAGCTGAGGGTCCAACAGGGGTCAGCGGGAGGATGAAACTGGAGTTAAGAGCGGAGCGGGAGCCGGCCCCTACATGTTGGGATCCAGTTGCCTCTTTGTGTGGAGGCAGTCCCTGCTTCTTCCCTCCATCCCTTCACACTAGAAGGTGAAGGCCAAAGGATTCCTGCCACAGAGCTGATCAAGCCAGTGATGCTGGAGAGCCAGCAGAGATGCCACCACTCCAGAGCAGAAGGCAGCTGTACAGAAGCCTTCAGTGCAGGTAGCAGTGTGATGCCCGTTTTACCTTAATTTACCCTAGGTCTTTCTCCTGCACTCTCAGCTGTTTCTGAGCATAGTGCCCTTCTGTAAGTCCAGACAGACATCCTGGCACGCAGTGCAAAACAGGCTCCAGCACTGCTCTGCAAATGCACTGCAAATACCCCTCCCCAGCCAAAGACAGAGACCAACCTCAGGGAGTCTGGTGCTCGGTACATGAGCCTTGGCAGCCCCAAAGTTTGGCAAATGACACTCAACCTTTGCCCTCAATTCTGCTAGCCCACTCACGGTTTCCATGAAGTGTTAGGCTGTGGAAAATATTAATATTACTCTGGCAGATGGTGCCATCAAATGGTTGAAGAACATTAACATGAAACAATTATTTGTCTCAAAGTCCACATCCGTTCCATACCAGTAGAAGTAAAGACCTACAAAATTTATTTATTACTGTTTTTCCCCAGTTGAAATTTCTCATCTACCTAGACAAGGAAAGAGAATGAGTAATATGTGATCTTGCCTGCACTATAGTCATAAAGACTGAATAATTATTGAAAATTCTTGGTCTAAACAGCTTCACAGGTACTAAGAAAGAAAGAAATATATTGGGAGAAAATAACTCTTCAATATCTGTTAAATGCCTTTAAATGCAGTAATATCTGCTGAAGAGTTTCAACATCACACACTGTGGCTGAAAGGGAAATCTCTGGGTTCTAATTGGCGTTGGGCCTGGGGCAATGTTACTTCCTCTTATTGGAAGCTGGATAAAGGTTAGTGGGTCATTTTCTCTTCAGCTAGAAATAGCAAGGGCAACATTAACCCACAGACATGAAAGATCAAGTGCTACTCTGACAGATGGAAGGAAAGAAATATGAAAAAAAAGAAAGAAATATGGACAGTGAAGTGAGAAAAGAGAAACTGAAAGCAGTACATTATAATTTAGTATTGTTTTTATCCAACCTCTTGTCAACCTCTTTCCCCCTTCAATTAGTATGCTTTTTTTTCTTTTGTAGTGGTACATTTCTTCTCCAATATAATTTCTTTTCTCTTATCCATCTTCCATTCCAGCTTCTGCTAATCATCATGGGTATTGCATTTGTAATTTATCATCAATCACCTCTTACAGAACAGTATTTTCTCCTCTCCATATAGAGCTGATAAGCATTTTAAAACATGAGTGGGTCATAAAGCTAATTTTAAAGTGGATTTTTTACAAACACATGCTACTGAATTTCTCATTGAAATGTTCTGAAATGAGATGATGAAAGCTGAAAGATAACTGAGTTTCCGATTTCCTTGTCATTGTTTCTGTATGGTGTGTATGGAAAGGATATAGAGGGTTTTCATTTTCATTGAACTTTTTTAAGATTTCTTGATTTTTTAAACAACATTATTATTTGGTTTGGGGTTTTTTAACATCATATATTCCATCTTTGCTCTGGAAGGCTCTGAGTCTTCTAGATGACTGAAGAACAAGTAGGAAGCTAATGACATGAAGCAGTGAGATAAAACCAAAGCAGTTGAAATACATAAATACATTAAGCCACACTGTTTGCAGATCATGGTTGCTTTCTATTTTTAACACAAATTTGATTAAAAAACTCTGACAAACACTCATCAGAAAAAGATGTCTCCATCACAACTGAAGTAATGTTCCAACTCAAGTCCTCTAAGACTTTGGGGGAAAAGTATCATCCCTCTTTCTGTTACAGTACTGTTAAGGTGAAAAATCAAGATTTACTTTTAAGTCGGTCCTTTCTAAATAATAAAGATTAAAAACATTTGAAGAGGAAAAAAGATGGAGAAAAGAAAACACCCTTTTCCCCACCTTTTTTTTTTTGAGTATCATAACTTTGCACTCTCAGAAATTAGAAAATGTGTGTACATTCCCAAGCAATATGAAATAATGACCATTTTGATAAATGCACTGGAATATCCAAGAAGCCACCTGGATGACTATATCCTACCTTGTTGATCTAATAGTACTACTTTTTTTCTATTTCAGTAGCTCATTTTGCCACTTTCCTTTACTTTGTCATGTAGACACAGAATTTCTTAGCTGGACATATTTTCAGTTTCTTTGCGTTTCTGTGATCATAGTAAATTCACCTTGGTTTGAATTACTTATTACTTAATCTAAACAATTCCATTCTCCTTGGGTTTCCTCTCGACATTTACTCAATTCCTATTACCACTGTGTATTTGTTGATACTATATTTGGTACCTGTGCATGCATTTTGCTCATTTAACAAGGTACATGCTTGAATCAGACATCTGCATCTATGCAGAAGCCTTTAATAATCTATTTTGTTGTAACTTCTGTGCTGGATGCTAAACATCATCTCTAATTTTTCTTCTCTATTTTGTTCCACACTAAGTAGACTAATATAGTTTTACAGTCTTAAATTCTGCTTTTTCCTTCCTGACCCAATGCTGGTGAATATGTACACCATAAATCAAATATGTATTTGTGTCAATTGCTTTCTGATGTGTCATGCCAATTAACATCAAAAGAAACATATTCATTAAACAGTGAATTTCCAGCACCACTATTACCCACTGTTAGCAGACTTTCTTCTGTTTCCCAAATTTTACTTTCCAGCAGAGAGTAGAACAATTATCATTCGATATTGGTAGCCAATGTTAATTTTGGTAAAGGCAAATATTTAGAGTAGTTGCAGTAATTATGACCAGTCTTTTAATTGTTCTTTCCCTGATATCAATTTGCATTATACTTATGGGAGTGTAGTATCTTTGTCAAACACAACATCATCATGTCCTGTCAAATGTCGTTGAAATAAAAGCAGTTGAAGCTACTGAGAAGGACTGACAGATGGATGGATAGTATAATCACAGAAACCTTTTTCTTCCCTGCAAGCTTTACAGAGAGCCATTCAAAGCTGTCCAAAAGGTCAACATCAAGGAAAGGAATAAACCTCTGTCAGGTGAACTGTTCCTGATGCGAACCTCAGATGGAAGTGTTCAAATTCTCCCAGGTAAAGCTGAGAAATCAATCAACCTGAGCTACTCACATAACTGTGTAAGTATTCTAGCTCTTCATGAGGAAACATAGGAATTAGTTAGCTGCTCTTGGCACCTACCAACAGAATCATTTGTGGAAGATGAACAGAAAAGTCTGTTTTCATGGATGAGATAGGGCTGAACAGTTTGGTGCTCATCAAGGCAGAGAAATGTCTCCATGGAACAGATGTCTGAAATTTTTGATCAAAAATGAAAACACCTACAGCTCTGAGATGTCTGTCAGATTAGGAATCAGACGGGCAGCTCTCAGGATCTTTGCTTTGGATTTTGGGTAATCTAAATTCTTTTCCAGACCATTCTGCCTCTTTCTGCATGTAGGTCCCTTTTTAGAGCTGTTTAGGAAATAGAATTAATGAACAAAGCTCCCTCACCAACACTTTTCTTCTAGACTGGAAATACTTTCAAACCAATACTAAAGGCTACTGCATAGCATGTCCTCCCAACTAAAAAGAGATGGACAAAGAGCCTAATGTTAGACACAGGCAGTTCTGTTTGAAGAAATGGTCATGTCATCTAAGCTAAGGAGGTACTGCAAAACGAAACACATCCAATTAACACAATTTTTTAAAAAAATTTCAAAGCCCTGTCTCATTTGCAGAACAAGTATCAGCCAGCATGAACAGCGGCGATGGGTTTATCCTCATTCTTCACTGCTTCTCTGAAGTGCAGAGAATGTGTCCCCAGGGGCCTCATTCAGCACAGTAAGTATGAAAACGTCAATATGAACCGAGGTAGCAGGCCTTTTTTGCTGGCCTATAGCCAACATTACAGAAGTAATATGCAGCAGGCAATTTCATATGCTGCTCTCCATATGTGTTTAAATTTTAATCTCTGTGGCCAGCACGTCACATGGGCACTGTCCTAGAGCATAAGAATGCCATTAGTTCTGACATCTATGTCCCATAGTTTCATCTCTACCAGTCGGGAAGAAGAACCATTCCAAATACTCCTCGGGAGTCAACCAACAGATCACAATGCACCTTTCTCCCTGAACTCCCTTCCACACACCCTGGAGCAGGAAAAGAAAGGTGTCACTACCACCGTTGCCTCCAGAACTTCTGCCACCATGGCTGCTGTTGACACTTCCATCCCCAAAGCAGAAGCCCAAGGGCTCTGAGGGCCCTGCCTGGCCCCCATATCCACCTGGTGAAATAGGGGCCATGGTTCCATCACCTCCTGCTGTCCTCAGGTTCTGCAACACACTGAAGGACTTGGGGAGGGAACAGCATGTAGCCTTCCTGCTACTTTATTCCCCCTCTTTACCCTCTTCCTCCCTCTCCCTTATGTTTTCCCATATGAAAAACACATACAGATCATCCCCCACCTTTAGTTTTCCACAGGCTCTCCCATTCACACCATAGTCCTCCCGGGCTCTGTCCTCCTCCTCAGCGCTTCCACACATTTTTCATCTTGTTTTCCTTCCCTTGACTGTCCCTGGGCCAGCCCTGCTCTGTGCCCTGCCTTGTGCAGCCTGGGCATCTTCCCCTCTTCCAGGCCCCCTGCACCCTCCTGGACCCTCTCCCAAGCATTGTCATAGACAAACACCCAGAAAACATCCCAGATGTCCGTCCCCATTGCCCTGCCTGTGTGGAGATGCAGGGACAGAGGGAGGAACCGGGGTCCCTGACCCCAGGGACACTCTCAGTCCCTCCTGGCGGGGGGAGGGGGTAGGAGCCACCACTGCCAAGGTGATGTCAACAGGCCAAAGCAGGACTCCACTGCTGCATCTCTGGGCCCACTACCATTCCCCAGCCAGCGAGACATGTCGGAGCAAGCAGCAGAACAAGAACCTGCTCAAAACACCAGCACTTGGGGGCAGTGGCAGCCTGTCAGTTCCAGGCTCCACTCTCCTTATCTGTCACCCCTCTCAGCTGTGGGGTATCAGTATGGCAGACCCAGAGTATACAACCAGCTGGCTACATCCTTCTCCATCACAGCCATTGTGCCCTTGGCCATAGTCCCCATCAAGAATCTGGTTTTGGAACAGCAGCAATGGTCAGAGCCAGGCAGAAGGCATTGAGCCTGCCACCTCCCTCTCACCACCCTCCCCAAAAAACGAAGTGTGGGAGTTAACAAAGGCAGTGATCCCCTAGGCCATGACAATGGCCTCCAAGCCACAGTGCATTTTCTTCCTGGCAACACAAGCCACTACATGGGAGGCAACAGGTAAAGGGCTCTTGTTGAGGGGTTCTTCATTCTCCTCAAGCCCCTCCACATGCTGGGTGTAGAGATGACGCTAACTTCTGTTTCACCCCTTTTCCCAATGCTACTCTCCTCATTATCCTCCCATCTTTGCCCTAAAGAAGCTGGTATTTTCCATCAGCACACTTCTGCAGGGCTGCAAAGGACAAGTCCCTCTGCCAGCAAGTCTCCCTGCCAGCAAGTCTCCATCCAGACAGTGGGGGCAAGACATGGCATGGAGAGCTGCAGAGTCCTTTACCATTCAACATCAGAAATCTTCTTGTACATCCACTACTCCTCAAGGGACATTCAGGGTTTCCCTTGCTGAGCCTGGGACACTTCTGAATTGACTGCTTTCTGGACCAAGAAATGGTCATTAGCCCTCCAAACAGCAAAGGATGGAAGTGGTCACAACATAAGCAGATACCTACCCCACCTGGGGGAACTCCACACAGGAAGAGCGCTGCTTACAAGGGAAAATCATTACCTTTCATGCCTTCTTCCTCTGCACACAGTTGCCTAGTGACCCAAACCCTCTCCACTGACAGCCCTCATCTTGTGGACAGATATGGAGAGCATACCTGTGAGCCAAACATCTTCCAGCCTTTGAGAGAAGACGGACCTCCTCCACATCCCCAGAGGAGCCCACTTCAGACCATGGTTGGACCCTCAAAGACAGCCAAGAGGGCAGGGCTGGTCACAGATAGCTAGGAAGAATGAGGCCTTTGCTGTCATTCCTCTGTGAAGGTCCAGGCTATGGGATCTCAGAATTCACACGTCTGTGTGCTATTGGTCGCTCCAGTCAGCACTGAATTCAAGATCCTTGACCAGTGGGATGACAAGCCACTATCTTTGATGAGACGGACCCCGCCTGAGGGACTACTCCCTTACCAATCCATTCATTTCTATGCTAGTGACACAGTGCGGCTGCCAAGAAGGCTTCCTTCAGATATACAGGGCAATGAGGGAGAAACTGCCAAAACTACCCAATCACTGACTAGGACTCACTGGAGGTCCTTCCTACTGTGGCTGAGATCTCAAAAACTTTCCACCACATGGCCGGTAACAAAACTCCAGGCTCTCCAAGGCTGCCAGGCTGAGCCTGTTAGGAGTGAAGAGCTTTGCTTCTCATAGAATCATAGAATGGTTTAGGTTGGAAAGGACCTTAAAGATCATCGAGTTCCACCCTCCCTGCCATGGGCAGGGACACCTCCAACTAGACCAGGTTGCCCAAGGCCACGTCCAGCCTGGCCTTGAACACCTCCAGGGATGGGGCCTCAACAACCTCTCTGGGCAACCTGTTCCAGCGCCTTACAACCCTCAAAGTGAAAAACTTCTCCCTAATGTTTAATCTAAACCTGCCCTCTTCCAGTTTATATCCATTCCCCCTCGTCCTGTCACTACAGGACCCTAGTAAAAAGTCCCTCCCCAGCTCTCCTGTAGGCCCCCTTTATGTACTGGAAGGCCGCAATAAGATCTCCCCGGAGCCTTCTCTTCTCCAGTCTGAACAGCCACGACACTCTCAGCCTCTCCTCATAGGAGTTCTTCTGCCAAAAAAAAAAAATGAGACCTCTGCAAAGGGAGGGACTGCTGCATGGTATTTCTCTTCAGCACAGATTGCAGCAAAAGCTATAAAGTAGCTAAAGTCTGTGCTGGTGTATGTGGTCCAGGCAGACCAGAGCCACGACTCCAGTCCAGAGCATGAAACTACATATGATCTAAGACCACAAAGACACAGTCTGTCATTAGCTCTCCTTCTCCTCCTGGTCCCCCAACCAGGATAAAGTGTTTAACAGAATAGGCAATGGTTATTTTATGGGGACCCTGAAGGCATTCAGTTTCAACTCCGGCTTCATGGGATTTCTCCAGCAGCTGTGTACAACTGCAGAGTGCTTGTTCAAGCTCAACAGGGTCCTTGGCTTCAGAAGGGGAGTGAGTCAGGGCTGCCCTATACCAGCCATCACTGCTCCATCACCATAGAGTCCTTCCTCTGTATTGTCTGTTAGTGTGGGATGGGTTTACTGCTCTCAGAACTAAAGTTGTGTGTAGTCATGTGGGTTTAAACCTGCTGACATGCCTCCTCACACTCTGGTACCCAGAAGACCTGGCACACATGAGTCAACCAAGTCACATATATAGCATCTTCCTCTGCCCAAGTCAACTTGGTCAAGAGGTCTCGCCACGTGTTTGGAAACAGATGCTAAGCAGGCAGCTAGCAACCTCCCAGCTGCACTTCCACACCAGTAAGGCACATGCTTCTTGCTCTGAGAGCCTACCTCTGTGCTACCAGCCACTTTCTGGCTATTAGCTGGGATAAGAGAGAGGTCATGGTGTCTAAACAGCTGCAGAGGTGGGCAGAAATGATGCAGCAACTTTTCCTTCAGGGAGGGTTCTGGTCACCATCAACCAATGAGTGCTGACCATGCTTCAATACTGTGTCAACACCCTGTGCCCTGTCGCTGCAACACTGACCAACCTCCAAGAGAAAGTACTGGACTTCTGGATGGTCTTTTATGGTTCAGACAGTCCAGCCTGGATTATGCTGGCATGGATGGATGTACTGGACTTCTGGATGGTCTTTTATGGTTCAGACAGTCCAGCCTGGATTATGCTGGCATGTGCCTTCCCCCACCACCTCTGAGATGTCTGTCATTCTACACCAGTGACCCAAGAGTGATCCCTTATGATCATCAGCAAGGCGGAATCTCCCTGTCGAGCCCCAGCTGAATAAAGCTCACCTCCAAGTGCAAGCAGAAACCTCATCACTGCATAGAAGGATCATCCCTGCAGCATCACTAAAACTGGGGACCACTGGATCTATAGTCAGTGAGTCTGGGTCAACCCCACACTGCTTGCCCGGTGTACAGTGTAGAACACCTAGATTATACCACCATCTCCTACCTTAGGCAAGTCCCACCCCTCCAACACCTAGCTCCATGGAGATACCTCTGAGGCCTTGGCTCTCTGTCCAACTCACACACTACTTCAGTAAACTTTGAACAGATAGATAACCTCCCTTGAGAACACCTCGACACATTCATGCATTGATTGCTCAACTTCCTCCACCTTACACCCAATCATAATACATGATTGCAGGACCACTCATTGTCAGGAGAGAATGAGGAACCCTGGTGGCCGGATTCTACTGTGAGCTAATTCCATGGACCACTGCCAACATCAGCTGGAAAAATCCTCCATCAGGCAGAAGACACAAGTGTGTTCACAGGATCCTCTGACTCACGTCTCTTATGCAATGAGAGGGAGACTGGCACTTCTGTACATCAAGCATGCTAGTATTCTGACTTCTCCAGAACTAGTTGTTGAGGGCCTGGCTGCACTTCTCACACCTTAACTTGTACAGTTCCTACCCCAAGACCTACTAAACTCTGGGCCTTCTTTATCACCTTCCCCATTTCTCACCAAGCTGGCTATCTCCAGCTTCAGGAGGAGGAAAACCCAAGATCTCAGCAACTAGCAGTGCTATCTCAATTCCTTTGTTCTGGGCAGGGCATCACTAGGCAGCATCCACCAGTCGATGGATACCATGGAAATACAGGGGTGCTCTGCTCACTGTTTCTCTCTGGTTCTCTGTTTTCCTGGTTTTAGCCTGGGAGTCTTTACCTAGTTCTCTTTTTTTATTTTTTTCTTCTCCACACACCTTCCCCCTCCAACCCCAGTGATTTTCTTTTTTTCTCCCTCGTTTCTTTTCTTCACTCTCTTCTTCTTTTTTAGAGGTGGTGGAAAAGTAGGCATTTACTATTCATTTGGGATGGGTATCAGGTTGTCCCTAAAGTGGGAGTGGATGTGTAGGAAACAACAGGGGAAACAGTAGTGACATTTTCCCAGAATACTTGTCCTAGCCTCCCGCAATTTACACCTCAAGTAGTTCCTGAGGCAGAGATATTGCCTCTGTATTTATTAATCTTTAAAGGAGTTTTCTTCTATTCATCTGTTCACTTTTTAAACCAAAGAAAAGCATCCTATGTCAAGGAGTTCCACAATTTAACTCTGTGTTACATGAAGAAGTGCTGGCTTTTGTTTGTTTGAAACCTGTCACTTGCTAGTTTCATTTGATGTCTAGATTCTGTTTTGAAAGAAATAATGAAATATTCTTCCCTCTTCGTTTTCTCCGTGATGCTCTTATCTATAAAATCATTAATTTTCTCTGTGATATCTGTTGTAACTTTCCCTAATCATCTCTTTTCCATACTCAAGAAATCCCTATCTATTTAAATGGCTCCTCACATATATGCCACACCATACCCTTGATTGTCTTTGCTGCCCTTTTCTGAATCTTTTCCAGTTTGATTATGTCATTTCTGAAATGGACAATCAAGTACAACACATGATATTCAAAATATGGGCATAGTATGGATTTATCATAGAATCATAGAATGGTTTACATTGGAAGGAACCTGGAAGATCACCTAGTTCCACCCCCCCTGCCATGGGCAGGGACACCTTCCACTAGACCAGGATGCTCAAAGCCCCATCCAGCCTGGCCTTGGACACTTCCAGGGATGGGGCCTCCACGGCTTCCCTGGGCAACATGTTGCAGTGCCTCACCACCCTCAGAGTGATTTTATTTTTCCTAGTATCTATTCTAAATCTACCCTTTTCCAGTTTGAAGCCATTACCTCTCATCCTATCACTACATGCCCTTCTAGCAAATTATGTATAGTATAATGCTGTTTCTCATTTTATTCTCTATTCTTTTTCTAATTACTAACATTTGATTGGCATTTTTACTGGTACTGAGAATTAAGCTATCCATTATAACCCCAAGATCTCATTCTTGCATGAAAATAGTAAACTCAGTACCTCCATCACTGCAAATGTAACACTAGAATTCATTTTCCTGTGTGCATTTTACATTTATCTACATCAATTTTAACCCATAATTTTAACATCTAGTCATTCAATATTGTAAAATCCTTTTGCAAATCTCTGCACACAGCTTTTTTTTTTGCTCCCTCAAACGAGTACTGTCATTATCATATTTTGTTACCTTATTAATTACCCCACTTTTTCATATCAACCATGGATATGCACAAAAGTGAAAAACTATCCCTGTGAAAACTGGCCATTTCTTGTTAATCCTTGTGTCCTACCTTTACCAGGCTAGTTAATAATTTCAGGAACGTGCCACTGATCCAACAGCAGATTTGCATCTTTAACAGCCTGGGATGACTGACCTTTACAAATGTGACTTGCAAAGCCAAGCAGACTATAGCCATTCTATCTCCTTTGTCGATATGCTTGTTGACCCCTTCTGAGACTTATGTAGTGTGACATCGCTTAACAACGGTAGTGTTAACTCTTTCTCAGTACGTTATTTGTCCATGCATGCACTGATTCTATTCTTTAGAGCAATGTTTATTAGCTTGCCTGCTAGACATATCTTGTTTACTAGCCTATAGTTCCACAGATCTCAAAATCATTTTAAAAACTGGCATCACATTAACCACCTGCTGTATTACACCACATTAACAATCTGCTTGTACCAAATTGTAAGGCGTTACAAATCATAACCAGTAGGTCAGCTCAAATTCCTCCAGAAGTCTTGCATGAATACCATCTGATGACTCGTTACTCTTTTGTCTACCTGCCTTATTTACTGAGGTTTCAGTTTGAAGCTGGTCTCCTGATGCATCCCCAACAAGGAAAAGTTCCACAGGATAAACTTCCACAACTTCCTCCTCAATGAACAGATACAAAATTGTTTTTTGGGGTTTTTTTGAGGTTTGGGGGTGGTGGGGTGGTGATACTCTACTATGGTCTTAATCGCTCTGAGTCACCTGAAGCCTTTTTAGCAGTAACATCATGCACTAAGTCCTCCTAATCATCACACAAAGCAAGTTACTTGTCTTTTACAGGCTCTTTGAATGGCTCCTGAAGTAAACATTTAATTTGCCAGCCTACATGTAAGGTTAACTGAAGTCCCCGTTACTACTGAGTTTCCCGTGTTCACAGCTTCTTTGTTGTTTCTCTGGCTGTCACAGCTTCATGTCACCATCCTGGCCAGTGATCATAAATGGTCAGTAGTATAATCCCTAAAACTACTTTTCCCATGTGGAACACCAGTCCACTTGCTAGCCATTTGGATCACCAAACTGTTTTCTCCAATTTAAATAAGAAAATTTGCATTGAAACCTTCTCCATAAGCCATGTGTGATCAGCATCTGTGGACACAACCACATCTTCCCAGGATACAGAAACTATGTTTCCTTTAAATATCTAGTGTACTCCTGGACTTGAGAACTTGTGTCTTAAACTCACAGAGTAAAATCCTGATCCTCTAATCTGACCTCCTTAAAATAAGAAAGGCTAAAGGTATTCCCTTTGTTAGTCATATTTTCTGTTGAACTACGGCATTATTTTTTTAAAAAATCTTGATTTTTATGTGTTCAGGTGACAGAGGATTTAATACAACTCTTAGTAAATTATTGCAATAGTTAAGTATTTTTACCATATGTTTTTTTGCCTCATTTCCAATCTGAAAGTATATGCCATCCTTCCATCATATCTCAACTGTTTTCTGCTAGGTTGAAGAGTTAGATGGTTTTGAGGCTTTTTTCTTCCCTCAAACACTTAAGAGACTGTCATTGAGTCACGTCTGTAAGTTTTTATTCATGGTTCCATGTTTCTTTTCTGGCCAATCTTCAGTTTTGCAGCATTTCTCAAAGTGATAATAATAGAATTAGACAAGATGGATGAAAAATAATTTTTTTCACAAGTGCCAAATGCAGAGAAAATACAACCTTCTCTCCTCCTGTTCGATATTCGGCTCTTAATAGATCAAAGAACCACATTAGCTTCGTTGGCTGCAGCATCACAATAGTAGCTGTTGATCTGCTGATTATCTGTTCAGATATCTATGATCTTTTTCAGTGTGACTGCTTTCTAACATAGAGCTCTGGTCCTGTAAATACTGTTCACACTCTGTCATTAGATACATCAACTCATATTTGGTTAAATTGAAACACACACTGTCTGTCAAAATTCAGTACTTCAAATGAATCAGACTGTTCCATATCAGTGATTTGCCCTTTTCATTAGTATTTTCATTTTTAGCAGTTCTTTCAGTCTTTGTAGATTCTACCAAGTTTATCAGTATTTGAGATTTCCCTCAGGATTTTGAGCAATCTGTTAAAATCATATGGTACTGACGACTATATTGAGAATTGTGGGATCACATAAGAAATACAAGCTTTTCAACAATGGTTCTTTCTTTATTACTATTTTGCTATCTATCTATTGAATTTTGATGCACTTAAAATGTATCTTATTCATATATTACTAGTCAAAGAACCATGTGGTACTAAGATGGTTGCTAACTGATTAGTGGTTTTATCTTTTACCAATCTAGAATTTTAGGTCCATTACCATGATCATAGGTAAAGGTACTTCTGTCATAGAAGTACTTGGCTGCAAGGAGTCTCATGAAAGTCATGAAATGAAGTTAGCTTGACAGGATCTGTTTTGCCCATTCTCACTGGCATATTGACCTTCTAATATTTTATTGGGAATTGTATCAGATTGACAAAATTAAGTACCTAAGTCATCTCACAGAGCTTTTAAAGTTGTGCTAAAACTCCAGCTTTTCAATTCCAGATCTTCCTCACTATTTCAAGACCTACTGAAAAACAAAGCTTTGACTGGTTATCCAAATGCTTAAAAACTTTTCAGTGCAATTTATCTTAAATTGGTTGTTGTAAATATCAGTCTAAAATCATGGTTGTGTGCTGTTGAAGAGTATATTCTTATTAAATGAGCTGAAAACTATTTTTTGCCTACTTCCTCCCAAGGAAACAGGCCTAAAATATTTATTGATTAGCTCACTTTTTCTGCTTCAATACACATCAGTCCATAGAAGTCAGACTCCCAGCTCTATCATGTCAATGAAATACTACTCATTACTTCCATTTTCCCATCCCATCCTGTAATTTCCCTCGTAATTCTCTCATATTACTGCCCAAAAGAGTTCACAAAGTCAGTACGTTGTTCTTCAGTTCTATTCCTCAAAATCACACCTGCTGTGATGGCCACAAAAAAAAAAAAAAAAAAAAAAGTCCTAGGTCAATCAGCAACATGCCAAAGACTGTTTTCTTATACTAATGACCATTGCTGATAACACTTTGCACGTTTGTTTAGTACGGTTTCCTAATAAAGCTAGGCTTGTGCAAGCATCTTATTTGTTAGTCCTCTCCCCACAACTTCAAAACCACCAGTGTATTTCAGTAACCCTGATGGGAGAGGGGTCTCAGAGATGATCAGTTTGTACGCACTTCATGACAACTGGCTGCTATGTCTGGGAGACAGTCTCTGTTCAGATCCTTACTGACAGAAATAAGTTCTTATCCCAGAGCTCTTTAGTTGATTTTTTTAAAGTGGTCAGATTGAGAACTGCTCGAAAGAAGAAAGGCCAGACTGGGAAGAAGTAGGAGTAATGAAGTGAGACCAAGCACAAAGCAGTCTGATCTGGAACAAAAGGTGTCCCTTTGTCCCTCTCTTTTGCTTGTCCCTCCCCAGATAAGAGCGGAACAAGATACCTGGATGCCTTTCTTCACGTATTCCCACTATTTTACCCACATTGCCTATGAAGCAGAGGTTTCTGCACAGAGCTCCATGCTCCTTCCACCTGTGTGCATGGAAGTAAATGAACATATCCCTAATACCATTGATTAGTTTTCTTCTGCGTTACCATTTCCTCTCCTAAGCTTCTCTCTCTCTTTCTTTTCACTGACTCACTTATATGTTGAAGGTGAAGGAAGGAGAAACTGGACACTGGGCCAGTTGATAACGATGTATGCAGACTGGATGATGCACTTTTTCCACACTCGAAGTGCACAGACTACACTTGCCATACCAGATCTCACTCCACACACCTTCAGATCTGTGGGGGGATGAGTAAGCAGAAAATGAAGGGGATGTTCACTGATTACCCCCTTTCCTGTCAGTCTCCTACCCTGCTCCCACTCTGCTGAATCTAAAGTGGCTGGATTAGAAGTGGGTGGTCTTTGGCTCCATTTTTCCTACTGTGGACGCCATGGGCCATTCGTTTACACTTAGTATAGCGCATCCAGGCAGAAAGCAACATAGAAAACATGCACTCCTCTCTCTGACAGTACACTGACCATTCTTTGTAGAGGGGAGTCCAGTTAGCCAGCTAGCTGGCTTTGGCAGGTCAGATTTGACCCAGAGACTGATAAATGAAAAGCCCTGCCTTTGCCATTCTGCACGGCCACTGACTGATACTCTGTGCATGAGCCTAAACCAGCTATCACTTGAGCTGTTTCTTGCAAAATTGCCAGACAAAAAAAAAAAAAAAAACACGGAGAGGACTTCAGCTGACAGCTGGGGTTATTATGGTGAGGGAGTTTGTGGCACATGGTACTCTCAGTAGTTAAAGGAATGCGATGGGGGGAAGGTATAAGCATGTACTACCGACATGTAGAAGACCTGGGGTCCTCTGGCAGAACAGTACTAAAGCAATGGGTCTAACCTGACTCCGAAGAGCAACCATTCCAGGCTTTATACCCTAAGCATAGGACCACAGGATAATTCAGGTTGGAAGGCACCTCTTGGGGTCCAAGCTCCTGCTCAAAGCAGAGTCAGCTATGAGGTTAGACCAGGTTATTCAGGGCTTTATCCAGCCTGGTCTTGAAAATCTCAGAGAACACTGCACAACCTCTCTGGGTTGCACAACTCTCTCTGCACAACCCTTACAATGCTTGACACTCCTCACGATCAGAAAGTTTTTCCTGATATCCAGTGTGAGCATCTCCAGTCTCTCTTCCTCCGAACTGCAAAAGTACTATTAGTTTTTAATTTCTTGGAACCACCATTTTACATCACTTCACAGAACAGGTTTGCTGTAGGCTTCTGTGCAAAGCCATGAGAGAAATCAGAGACATCACTGGAAGGAAGAGAGAGCAATCTTGAGCTTAATAGGCTTGAGCTTTCTATTCATTTAAATCCATTCAAGGAATTAAGAGAGATCTTGTCACACTAGTCAGAACAGCCAGTATTAGGTTGTGGTCAAAGGTACACTTGCAATGCATTCAGACATCTATGCAGGCCTGAAATCTTAAATTTGGCTAATTCAGTTACTGACAGTAATCAAGTTGATATTTGCATTGAGTTGGCACTCAAATATCTACAAGTTCCCAGCTGAATTTTGCAGCCTTAACTGTCCAGCAACCTCAGTAAAAAACTCCTTTACATTCACTGAAACTGAGTCCCAGCTATGATGAGAGTCACTAGGCAGCTCTCTGGGAACTATGATGGGGTAATTATCACCAACACACAGACCTGACTTGTAGCTATTATCAGAGGCAGAAGCCAGCTGCAAGGCTCACTGTGTAATTGCTATCACGCCACGTAACACAACACACACATATGACATTGAGGTGTGAGTGGGTGCATCTGTGGAGAAGGTGACTGGGTATCAGTTTAGGCTTTTAAGATCACATTTCAGCTTTCTTCATACCCTAGGAAATCCTAACCTGATCATTGCCATTATGATTTCTGGTGTCCTCTGGAAGACTGAAAGATGTTATATGACTCCATTTCAATTTTATACATATTGGGCTGCTCTGTTATGACCCTCTCAATTACTTTTCCCCAGGGAGAAATAACCACAAAACTCATATTTAGGAAAGAAAACGTAAAGTTGCACATCACTAAACATGTGCAAACTATGACATCTAACTAGATCATAGTAAAATGTCCCTGCGGGAGATGGAGAAATCATGTGGCTTGCTTAAAACTGGAATGGAAAAAGGCCCGGAGCAAGCTCAGGGCACAATCCTGCACCGGCCTTTGTGTGGTGAACAAACTAAATGTGACTCATTACAAGCTTTCTATCACTAATTAAAACCTCCCAAATTCTGAGTTCAAAATTTGCTACATGCAAATTCCAAGGTAAAACCAATACAAGCATATCACCCTTCTTCCATCTCTAGGACCTACCTTGTCTTGGAAAGGCAATACAGAGCTTGCACACAGAACTAATTCTGCAAAAATCTAACCAGATAACACTATACAGCAAGAACACAAACCTCTACTCGTGCACGGGTGTCAGCTTCCAACCATATCCTAGAGCTCAGATCTAGCACTTAAAAGCACTGATTTCCCAAAATAGGTTGGAAGAATCCTCCCAATAACTCCAGGAAGGCTAGAGTGAGAAATCTAGGCTGCCAAATAAGAATTGTTCTGAACAAATCTCCTCAGGTGGGGGAGCCCAATTAAAACTCAAGGATCCCACCTTCACCCAGTCCAACCTCTAGGGCTTGAAACAGACGAAGCCCCTACTGAAGAAAAACAGTGTAAAAGTTTAACATGAAGCAGGCATGAGGCACTATTACTACATTCGTATCTGACTCCCATAGAAATTAGAATCACAGTTGTGCAATCTCCCTTAACACATACCTCCAAGACACGAGGTCAAGAAAAATTCCTGTTAACTGTATAAATAGGTCCCTAATGTCCACTGTGCTCTCGCCAGCTAGAATAAGCATATATTGCATAAACCAAAAGTCACTATAGTATGGAAAGTCCAATATCTGTACCATTAAGGTCTATATATAAGGAGTGCAATTTGCAGACAAAGTGAATTTTCAGTTACCGTTATCTCATCATCATTTTAATGCATAGATGCGCTTTTATATTTTCATCTATGCCCACATATCTGTTTGGCATTTATAAATATATATATAAAATATATTTTTTTTTCTTTTATATATATATATGAGAATGATACTTGCAATAGCTCAGTTATACAAGGCTTTTTTGTCACACAGATTCCAGGTCACAGATCATAAAAATGCTGCCATGCATAGGAACAAATACCTGTGTGGTTAAGTCTGACAGCTTAACTGCGTTTTGGAGTGGAAAGGGGATGTTACTAGATGTGTGTTTGTTCTTTATTTGAACAGTGTTGTGGGCAAGAGAGGCCAAGAATTAATGCTGCTAGTTCAGACACACATTGATAAAAGGGGCATAGATAATCTGCCAGCCAACAGGATAACGCCCTTGGCAGTGTGATGTGTGGAGGGTATAGGAAAGGCAGGAGAGGGAGGCAATACATGTTTCAATATGCTGTAGAGACAGATCCAGGTGAGCTTGAAGAATCTTAAGGGAAGTATTCCCGTGGTCTTTGCCACGTGGACATTACAGAAGACATAAGAGATTTCTTTAGGTCACGAGGACGTTTGAGACTGGTAAGAGACATAGGCTAGACATGGGAACTAAATCCCAAAGCAGAAACTGGAGTCTGTAGTTTAAAGTTTGCTGCTGCGGGAGTATATGGTTCCCTGGAAGTGCTCACAAAGGGCCTTCCCATTGAGCCAAGAAGTGTCACAGCACCAGGCTTTGACACAGTCCCTCATATTTATTCTGGGGAGGTGGTTCAACTCCCTTGCCCTCAGAGGTTTCCTTTTCCCACAGACGTCACGGTGCCTGTGTGCTCTGTGGAAACGCATGAGGGAGAGACATGCCCTACCAGATGAGCTGTGTTTTTCACTCAGAGATTGTTTTGGTGGCTTGAATGGCACGTCCCCATGTAACTGATGCCTGTACATGTGGTTTGCACAGAAAGAAATTTTCCTGCGGGGAGGAAAGTGTGCCACAGGATGCCGGTTTTACCTGTAGAGACCTGTGCTGGGGGATCAAGGGATCTCTTGGTATCCGCATGTGTGTAGGAGGGGAGAGCTAGGTTACATAGCCTAAAGGCTTGGGATCCTCTGCCGTAGGATGTGCGTGGCTGAGTGGAAAGATGCGATTCCTCCCACTGTGTCCCCCCTCGCAATGGCTCTGCGAGAGGGAAGGGAGGCAGTTTTGTCTGCCGTTCTCCATTGGAGTCTACGCAGGGGGAAGGGGGAGAGGGAGAAGACGTGCAGATCACGCAACGTTATGCATTCTCGGGTAACAATAACCCGCTGCCGAGCGAAGGACGCAGCCGCCGGCCGCCCGATCCCGCGCTGGGGAGGCACGCCCCGCACCCACCCCCTGCTCCGGAGCCACCGCACTGACCCACATGTTCCGCGACCTTCCGCCACGCGTGACACGGGGAGACGTGTGGTGTCGTGTCGTGTCGTGTCGTGTCGTCCCCGTCCCCCCCACCACCTCGCAC
>NW_009646842.1:574158-590464 GCF_000708025.1 Charadrius vociferus
GCCCTGGCCCTGGCGACGGGCTGGGCCCGGAGGACGGACGGTGGTCCCCTGTCTGCTCTGCCCCTTCCGGAGCCCCGGGGAAGACGGGGGCTTCCTGCGAGACTGCCCTCTCCACAACCGCCCCGCCAAAAAACGGTGAAAGAAGGAAGCTCGGCCCTGCGGGAGGTGGCGGAGGCCCTTCCCGCGTCCTCCCCGTTAACATGGCAGCGAGGTGGTGATCTCTGCAAGGTGGGGGAGATGCTGTTAGGGCTGCGCCCTCCGTAGCCCAAATTCTTCCTCACCTGATAGCGGCAGCAACAGGCAGCGACCTCCCGGCCTGCGCCCCCCCGGTCTGCGCCTTCCACCTTCGCTCTTGGAAACGCTCATGACATCTCCCTGTCGCTTTGTGCTGCCTTCACCCCAAAAAGCTTCGCTGATCTCACCCGGCTTCCTTCCACCCAATCTCTAGTAACAGCAAATTGAATTCCGCTGGTCCCAAATGAGCCATTTTGTTCTCATCCTCGGGCCTGGAAAATTCAGTTTCTGCCTGCGTTGCTGAGAAGTCGCTCAAAACAGCTGAATATCCCTGATTAACAACAGGAATGGGGAATAAGTAAGTTCATTTGTTTTCCCATTCACAACTTACAGTCAGCCTAAGGAAGAAAAAAAACTTAGAAAAAAAAAGACTTCACATAGAACATATTTTGCCTGAGCCTCTGAAAGAATAAGCAGGAAGTCTACTTGCAGTCAGTTTACAAACTAAAATTTGCATAGGAAGGACAGGGGCAGAAATAAAAGATAGCAATGTCTGAATATAAGCAGCTATTCTATCTTTTCCCGTCTTCATGGTGTTGAAGAGTAGTTTACTGAGTATGGTGACTATGATGCTGCTGAAGCGTAATAGATCATAGCCTCCTCCTGTCTGGGTGCCTGAGGCCAGTGAGAGTCTCCTCTGGTGCTATAATGCTTATCACTGGATACAGCACATTGGATCTCCGCTGAGGATGAAGTTTTTCCACAGCTAGAACTCTTTTCCTATTTTACTCCTCCTTCCTCCTCCCCCATGTACTTCCAAACCTATCAGTTTTCATCTAGTCTTTTTGAGTGACCTTTTTGAAGGTATTTTTTCCTGATGCATCTGCACTTTTGAAACCTGTATTATAAACATTATGAGAAACCACAGATCTGATGGAACTTTAAGTTAACCAGAGGTGCTTCAGCATCTGTATTAACTTCCAGGCCTATATGCGAGGAGAGGGGAAACAAAAGCCAATTGGAATGGGAAGAGAGGCCTGTCTCAGATAAAGGTTTGGTAAGTTAGCGGCTGCCCAGCCAACTGTTGTCATTGACAGTGGGGTGTAGACAGATTGATCAGGACAGCTGTCCTCAGGAGTTTCACCCCAAAGCCCACCAAACAGCATTTGCATCTCATCCTCGCCTGAGAAGATGTATTACTGACACAGCTGTGGGCACTTTCTTTTCCTCTGTTCAGAGAGACTCTGGTTTCATTTTAATCCCCTTCTCCACCTCACCCACCCACCTAATCTAAAACTGTTCCTCTGTGAACCTCCCTTCTGCACTGTGAGTGATCTCTGCCCTGGTTTCCTTTTCACTGAAGATTTCAGGTACGTCACATTGACTCTTACTTTATTCCCTCTGCGCGATGCTTTAGCTTGTCTATCGCTTTGTGTCAAGCTCAAAGTTATACCGCAGGTCCTAGCAAGCGCACATTTGGCTTTCCTTTCATTAAGCTACAGTATCACCTACATCAGTCTGTTCTGACTTCTGCCTCGGGGTGCGATTCCACAGGCAGGGGAGCAAGTCCTAGCACCTACCGTGCCTGAAAAGCAGCTTTCCAGTTCTTGATGGTTTTGTCTTACGCTGCTTTAGCGAGGTGGTAGCTTACACAGGGATCTGGCAGGCATCCGTGCTGCTGCAAGGCGAGCGTCAGCCGTGCACAGCAGAGAAAAAGGACTAGAAAGGAGGAGGATTATACCCCGCTGTCCATTCATTCACTCCGCAGAACTATTGGCCTGTCTCGTGGCTGTCTCACATGTCCTGATTCCACAAGCTCTCTCCTTTTTTTATTTGGAATCAATATCACTTAGCTGCTGGAAGCACTACCTGTCTTGGCACCTACAGCCATGCTTTGTCTGCCATTTTTAACAGAGTCGATTTAATCAAAGGATAGACTTTGCCACCTTTTGGTTCTTACTCATACATTTATTCATTATGGATCTTGTGTACATAAATCTACATATTTAAAGCAAATTTCATTCTCATTAGAAGTTGGGGAGACTTTGTCAGACTATCAGCGCTCAGTTTTCACACAGCTGCTTGGCTCTTCCATACAGTAGTTTCCATGCAACAGGGACCTCATCATCACTGAATGATTTCTAGTTTTCAATAAGCCAATACCTAACTTTACTTCCTAAATTTGGTTAAAATAGAACATTTATCATGCAGTAGCATAAGAAAACAGTAGCTATGTTACAGTCTGAAGAAATACACAATTTCATGAGAATATGATTTCATGAAAATTATCATGTAGGAGGGAAGTGACAGGACTGAATCTTTTAACAAGGGACTAAAACAGAGCACAAATCTAAGTGTCCCCCACAGTTTCTGTCCTTGCTCTTCCTGAGCAACAGTATTCCCACTGCTGCTGCAAGAAACAGGAGGTAAATGACAAAACATACATTGTTTCGTTTTCTTTGAAATACACTTTCTGACAGGCTCTGAATATTTTCTCTAAGTACTGCAGGTACTTGCTTAAACAATGAGGCTATAATTTCATGTAGGAAATTGTGTACAAAACATGTTTTGTATAGTGCTGATTTAAATGTTGGTCTGAAAGATCTTTGCAAGTGGCAGTTTTCACACAGGGTTAGGAGATGGAAACATTTAAGTATCTAGAGAGAGAAACACGGATAGATTCTTTACATAGCTGGGTATCTCAGAAGGAAGTAGCAACAGGAGACAGCCACTTGCAGCCTCCTAAATTATTTGTATGATGAGTGAAATTATGTGCCCCTCTGTTTCTTCTTGAGCTGTAGACCTCTTCCACAGACCCTGTTGTGAGATAGATGCTGGGCAAGAGAGAAAGAAGCTCTGTCATGGGCTCTGCCCACGGTCACTGCCGTTAGGAACTTCAGTTTGCAGAGCAGAGCTTCAGGGCTGCCCAAACAAGGTGGATGCTGCTGGTGGAAGGAAGCTCTCTTGACCTTTTTCCTCCCCCACTTCTGCACCTTTGCCATGAATGCTACAGAGAAATTGACAGAGATGCCATAATCAACTCATTAAGCATGTGCTCCTAGATGAGTACTGCCTGTTTTTGGGGCTGAATGCCAAGGCGAGTTGGGAACAGCCAAGGATCCGTGCCTCCAGCAGTCTCTTACCCCCTCAACCCTATACACAGGCAGAGTGGTCACTGTAGGTCTGGGCAGGGATGGGTGGGAGAGAAAAACATACTTCCAGGAGAGCTAAAGATAGTGACCTCATGCCCGGTACAGGGGCTGGTAATAGCACAGGGCAAAGCAGTTTCAGAACAAGCTCTGATTTTTAACAACTTGTTCCAAATCCACACTGAGGTACCTCCATCCTAACCCTGAAGACAGGCTTATGCTGTAAATTGTTAACTGTTTGCTTTTTAAGAGACACCTGTTCAGTATTGTTTATCTTTTCTGTAAGCCATTGATGAATCTATTAAACCTATTTTCCAGATGTTCCCTATAGCTCTATATAAATATAAATATCTTATAAATGCTGGAACAGCTTCCTAAGAAACACTGCTTATAAAACACAGAGATATTGTCACTGCCCTACCTGCTTTGTAAATTTATTCTTTTCATCAATTAATTATCAGGGATGCAGATTATATCACAGTAGGTAATGCGCCCCTGTTGTGTCCCTTAGCTGCCATTTAAACCAGTTAAAATGAAAAAAATTACCAATATAAATCTTGCCACCTAATGTTCCACTTTCAAGTAAACATTGCCAACCGCCAAATAATTTAAAATGTCTTCCTTCTGTCTATCATTCATTCTAAGATTAGTTCCTGTCCCCAGAGGTCTCGCTGGCAACCAGGTCTATCCTCCCATGAAAAGGCTCTGAAAAATGATTGTTCACCACCTTCTCCTTCTCTGATCCTTTTAAAAATCCTTATTTCAAATCCTGTGGCCTGACCAACTACTATCGCAGAAAGACATGGAGAAAATTCCTACATGCTTCTTGCAAGATGTGTCTTCAGCTGTGGAAAATATACAGAGGCCTATGAAGTTCATGAGTAGGAGATGTTTACGAAAATAGTATCTGTATCAGATCTATAGAGGCAGAAATCGTCCTCTGGGGACTGTTGCTCCAATATGCTTCTCTGCTGGCCTCCTGCCACTGGCAGTATGGATTCCCCAGTAAATGCTGCTTCTGGCAGAGGTCTCTGTAATTGCTTCATAGAAGTAATGGAGTAGATGCCACAAGAGTTAATTCTACATCAAGCTGTATTAGCCACTGATAGGATTTTCATGTGGACGGAAAAGTAAATGAGATAGCAAAATGACTCATACAGTTGTTCTTTCTTGTTTAGAGCTCCTTCGGTGCGGGAGACAAACAAAAAGGCTTTTTGTGAGGCTCAAAGAATGAAAAAAGCAGTGCCAATGTAGTTCAGATCCTGAAAGTGGTGTAACTTATCTGACATAAGTGGAAGGTTGAGTCCTTTCAAGATGGGAAAATGTGGCTGTGTGAACCAACTGAAGATTAGAAGGGACAATAGGTGGAGGTATAGAAGTAGGATATGTGTGCATTACATGTTTTGATACAAACTCATGCTTACCTATGCTCACATCCCAGAAATGTGATCTTGTTCTGCGTGTACCCAGAGGTCGTAAAAAACTTTATGAGAGCATATTAGTTCACTGCTGAGACATAACTAATAAATCCACCCCCTCAATAATGTATCTTTTTTTAAAAATCATGTTGGGTATTTTGTCCCATATTGCTGAAGACAGGTAACGGTGAGCACCGAAACATTATTTTTCCACTTACCATGCATGGTGAATTCTCAAAAAAAACCTGCTGAAGTAGAGACACATGCTTCAGATACCCTGGCATCATCTATTGGAAACTGAACACTGATGGAATGTCCCAAATTAAGGACAATCTCACTCAGAGGTATGAAACACTTTTGATGTTAGCCAGATACCTTAAAAACACACTCAGTTCAACACAGGTTGAATTTTTTTAAAAATATATTTATGAAACAATTTTTAAGAATTTCTACAGTGGAGAGGTATGTCATCCCAGCACATAAAAAGCAGGTGAGCACAACAGACAGTGCTCCCATACCTATCTTGCTGCAAGATCCCAGTTGTGTGACCTTGCTTATTTGGCAGTATTCTCTTAAAATACAATCACCTTTCTTTATAACACCTAGGTTTGGTGTATTGGTACACACATAAATGTTCAATGCTCAGTGTTTGCCATTCTTTTCTCACCTTATCTTGATATTTGCCTTCCATTAGTTTTTCATAAGGATTTGTGGCTTCATGTTTTTTCAGAACATTGCTGATTTTTAGCAAGTGCAATACTCTCTCAGCATCTTCATCCATACTTGATTTTTATCCAGACTGATGCAGAAGTGTCATGTTCTGTTCTATATATATTAAATAAGATCTCATCTTTCATACAGTTCCCATTTCTAGACTTTACAGAAGACATAGAAAAGGAATTTACCATCTGGAACTGTGGTGGTGCAGTTTGCTCTGCTAGCGTTTCGCTGATGCCTTTGTAGCACACTGACCTACTGCATGTAATCAGGCATCACCTTCCATTTGAACCATCGCTCTCTAGAACTGCAGCTCAGTATCAAAGAATTAGCAAGTCTAGCCTGCTTCATCTGCCACAGACTTCACCCACTCAGCAACACCATTCAAGTGATCTTTCATAAATCTGTTCTGCGTCCTTGTATGTCCTTACCTTGTGTCTGAACCAAGTAAATGCCTGCTCACGTGGAATGAGACTGGCGGTAGACTGAGCCATGCCCTGAAATTCTGGTTTCTTCTACCATGGCCTGGGGCTTTTCCAGTGGTACATGAAATGGGAAGATGAGTGAGTTCCTCACCATCAGGTAGGTAGTGCTGAGAAGGGAGGTCTGAGGAGGTTGCTTTAGAGGGTCAAAAAGGGTACAAGGTATGCACTAGGAAAACAGACACCACTAATGACATAAATGTGAGGTGTATATTAGGGTGCAGGCATCTTTGACGCACTCTGAGTCTTGTTTTGCCTTTTTTAAAATGTTCACTTCATTCTCTACTGAATGTCTGGTTTCCAAACAGTGAAACATACAGAAGCTACTTCTAAATGTCAGTTGAATCTATACTAGTGATGTTGCTCAAACTGCATTTTTAAAAATAATCTGCAAGCAGTTAATGTGCTTTTTAAATTCCCAGTGTTATGTAAAAAGGCACAATATTTTTAGCCTTACAAAACATCAGTTGTCATCTCCTCACTCTCCCTTTGATATATTGGAGATGGCGGACTAGAAACGTGCAGAAACTGTAGATATTAACTCTTTTAATGATAAGGGTTTTTTTTTCTGCATTATGGCTTTGGAGTTACACAAATCTTAATAAAAACATACGCAAATACCCAAAAGCTTAAAATCAAGTCTGAATACTTTTTATTTAAAAAGCTAGCGATTCTGTCCTCACTGCCAAATTCTTATATCTGCAATAATGATAGTATAATGTATCCAGTAGCAAAATACCGACTTAAACTGTTCACTCATACACTGACAGAATGGCCCCCGTATTTAAAAGAAGATCTCCAGAAAGTACCCTTTGCCATATAACATAGAGCACACAGCTGCTGTGAGTAGGCTCTGGCAAATCAGCATTGACTCAAGCTATTTTTGGAATCACGTCAGGCCTGTTCTGGAGGATCTGAATACATCTACCTGCTGTACTATACTGCACTCCATAAGAAGTATGGTGGGATCCAGAATGCTTGCTTCTGTGCTTATTTGGAGGTGACCTTCCATTTCCATCTGTGTTTCCAAGTCTTCTGAGGTGAAATGTTTTCACCTGCTGACAGCCTCCTTAATATGCACCTTTGGGCCTTGCTTCTTCCTGTGTTCTCTAATGAAATGTGAGGAACAAGATCTCAGAAGGGGCTGCCTTGCTACCTTTTCTTCTTATTGTCTTGCAGACCTTGACATCCTGATGATGCTCAGGTGCTTATGGCCAGCAGGCATCCCCTACCAGAAGCAGGCCAGGAAAGGAGAGCATGCTGTACTCAAACCCACAGAGATCATAGCTGAACCTCAAAAGAAATCCCCAGACTTCCTGGTTCTTGTGGCACCAGTGCAATTCAAGAGATGGCCACTAGAAACGCCTGGAATAACAATGTTTATTGTTGCACAGCACAGTATCTGGAGGCATATGTATTCATACTGGGCTCAGGCAAAGGCCCTGAAGTCCATGTACAGGAAAGACAATAGCCACCAGTCTGGACAGCAAGTGGTCCAGCAACCAGTAACCCTGTCACTTCCCACACGTATGAAGGAGTACTACTGCCTTGGAACAAAGCAACCGTCAGGCGATAATGCCTGCTGGCCAGGGCGTTCTTTAACAATGCTGTGCTTTTGTGCTGGCAGACAGTCATGCTGTTTTTTCTTAAACCTGGTTGAGTTTATGACTGGCCAGCAACTGCAGCTAGGTACCCTTGCCATGAATCACTAGAGTTTTTAATGTCTGCAAGTACTTTTTCATAGAATTGTTTGGGTTGGAAGGGACCTTTAAAGATCACCTAGGCCAACGCCGCACTACCATCTTTCACTAAATCAGGTTGCTCAAAGCCCTGTTGAATGTGATGGGCAGTGGCTTGTCCTCACCTAGCATCTTTAATCTTCAGCCAATCCTGTTCTGTCCATGTTTGTGACAGAAAAGCAATTTTAAATGGACTCAAGACTTACACTGATTGATTATATGGTGGGTTTTTTCACAGTATACTACTATGACCAGCCATCACAATGTTTCAAAAAGTTTCCCATTTCTGTCACTCCTGTGTAGTAGGCCCATTCTTATATAGTAAGGCCCTGAAACGTAAGGTGCAGTTAATGCAAGAGCATGTCTTACACATTTTGGGGGATCTTAGCTTTTCTCTGCTCTCACAGAAGGCTGCTCCTCCTTTCTGTGTCCCCAAAGTTCATTTTAATCTGCAGTAGGTAAGAGAACATTTATCACGCTTTCATATTTACTACTTCTTCCTTAGTTTACTGTCAGATGGAAGAAAGAGTTGAAACAGTTGTAGATGAGAAGAGTTCTGGTCTCATGGTCTCTCAAATCAGATAAACAATTGCTATGTTTAGGAGAGTGGAATCCTTCAGGCACAGGGCACCAACTATGTAACTTGAAATTCCATTCCTTGCTTGGAGGTGCAAGGATTCGGAGAACAACAATTTTCGAGTCAAGAGCAAACACAAATGGAGTCTGTAGGACTCTGGTATAGTTTGGTACGAGAGCAAAGCAGATAGGATGCAGCATACTGTAGGCTTCTCATTAGTGTAAGCTGAAAGACAAAATTAATACTGACTGTAATGAGGGAGTAATTCCAGCCTCAAAGCCAAGCCAAGAGCCTGAGAATATGAAACATGAAAGAGTCAGAAAGAGTATACAATTCAGTGTCCCTCTAATCTTAACCGCAAGCTAATTCATTAAGTTGAATTTAAGCTTTTGGCACCCAAGAGCTGATACCTGTCTGCAGTGATACCAAGTCTGAGGAGATACAGGCAACGAACTGCATCAACCAGACCACACCTTCATCCATATTCTTCAAAGCATTCCTCTCAGTACTGATCCATACCCTTTACCCTTCTCTGTCCCACTCCGATAGATGACTCATTTGCAGTGTGTAGTCTAGCCCCTGTGGAATGCCTCCTTTTGAAACTTAGGAGGGAATGGATACAGCTAGTATCCCATATGTACGTTCAAATTTGGACCTCTGTGCAGATTTCCTCTTTCTTGGATCAGGAAAAAATTTGAGCTATTTTACTGCATTGGAGAAATGTAGGCTGTCTGGTGCGTCCCAAAGCAAGTGGATGTCTGGAACTCACTAAGGTGGCTCCTTCCCTTTCAGGGTGTTACATCTGAGGATGCTGTGGTTATGTCATCATGCACTGCCTGCCTATACATTGTTTGGATATAATGCGTGGCTCTTGCACTTTTAAATTTACCACACCCTTCCACAAATCCACAATCTTTTCTGTTTTGCTTCAAAATCATGTTTTTAATACAAACACATCCTTTCTTCTTTATCAAATCTCATTTTTGTTTTATATTCTTAAGATAGAGGCTTCATGACCACCTTTGGAGGACAGAGTTTTGGAGACCATGGCCATAAAGGTCAAACGAACAGGATGCAAAAGGATTACTGCTGGTGGGACCGAGCAATTCTTTTAATCCCATTGAACACTACATACCAAGGTGTTGGGAAGAAAGCTGTTGGTGGGAGGCCCAGCAAAAGCAACACTGATCTAGAGAAATAGCTTTGTAAACATCCCATTTGTTTCTTTTGGTAGCACCAAGTTTAACACTCTCTCTGAAACCATCAGTCACTCCCCAGAAAATGGTTTGATAGGGCTTTCTCTTAATCTGACCCACCCTGTTTTCATTAGCAACCTGATGAGATTCTGCTGGTTTAGTTTCCAGCCATCTTTCACTACCTGCTGCTCCTAACTTTTAGCCAGCACTGTCCAGACATCACCTGGGACTCAAGAATCCCAGGAAAGAAGTATATTTCCATATGAAGCCTGAGCACAAATGATCTTCATGTAGATTTCAACTGGCCAAATGCATACCTAAAGTTGTTTACATGTAAAGTGTTTGGGATAAGGGTAAAGGTTCCAAGTAACTTTTTTCATGAGCCATGGGAGCAAAGAGTCAGCAGGTTTGCCAAGTACCTAGGAGACATGGTCATCGTATTGACCTTCATCAAGGCAAGTGGAGAATGCCTTGATTGAAGGAAACGTATCTCCAGAAATGTACATCCACAGCTGAGCTCTTTAATGCAATGTCGTGAGCCCTTGCCCAAGCATCTGCTACTGGCGGCAGGGATGGTTCGCAGTTAATAGAGGAAAAGCCTTTTGCACTGGTGTAAAGCAGTGATAGTCAACTGATCCAGAAAGGCTATGCCTCTGTCCTCCCAGCACACCTCTGGAAAACCCAATGTGGGAGTTGCCAATGACTTGGTAATACAAGATGGAATGCTTTTTGAGGACCTCTCCTGCATTTTGAACAATAGCTGTGGCTCCTGATCTTAGTATCACTTAGACTACCTACAAAGCACTGGGAACGGTGGCCTGTAACTGCTACTGCCCTATTCTCCATAGTCAAGTGGCTTTCATACAGTGCTTGATCTCTTTGCTAGATACAGAATGAACTTAGCACAAATCTTCAGGAAGGCCTGGCACACCCTTATATTTTTAACCTATTGAAAAATCATACTCTGCTTGAAGACCAGCTCTCTCCCATAAGTTGTCACATGTCACAGACTCCTAGCTGCCACTGAAAGCACAGTGGCTCCACTGAAAGGCCCTCCCAATTATCCTGACGGCTTCATGAAACAAAGATTTTTGTCCGGTCAGTAGTCATCCTCTTACTCATACTGGCAGTAAGTTAACTAGCAAAGATACCAGTAGCCACATATACTAAACATGGAAACTGCAGGAAACTTCATATAGCTCCAAACCTCTTGCTTTTAGAAAGCAAGGGCTTGAGGGGCTTCACCTTTTAAAGCTCTACTCAAATTGTGGTTTACTGTGCTCAGATTGTGTTTTACTGTGCAGTTTGTAGATAACATCTGACCTAATATTTTTTGCAAGCGAACTGTTGGACCATATGGCTATATTGTCTGTTTGGTTTGTTTGCTGATTTGCTGGGCCCTTGGTTCCTTGATCATCTACACTGTGTACATACTGGGCTTTGCCAGGACTCCAATCTGGAGTTAACCAGTAATTTGGTTTGCGAGGCTTAAAAGAGAAGGTAGTTTGCTTCAGGATCCACGCCCTGTAGATAACACAGGTGTGGACTACACCAGCCGTCATTCTTCCTGACCAGAACAATCTCCTTATGTATTCCTAATGTACTGACAAGTCCAACATGCCCTGGCATATGCATGGCACATCTTTGTAGGCACGCTACAAAATAGAGAATTAGCAGTCTCCAAAGCCCGTCCCTGCTTATTTGGCTGTCTCACTTCTTATGCAAGAAAGTGGGGTAGAAAGGGGCCACATGGGGACTGGAGTGACCAGGATCCTGTCCCCAGGTTAATGTCACTGAGACTGTAGCTCGGCATCTCGGTCCCTCCAGTACCAAGCAGCTGCACCAGATGCTTCCCTGGGAAGCCACCACAGAATTTATTCTATTATGTGACATAGGAGGAGGCTCAGTATGAGACCAAGGCTCTTGAAGATCTGCTTTCGCCTCTCAACTTTATCAAAGGGAGGATGTGGGGGAAGAGCCCTTTCCCAAGGACACAACACTCTCCCCCCATACATACATATACACACTCAAATTATTCCTGGAGCTTTTTGCCAGACTCTTACCAGGATGCAACAAGGTGTGCACACAGCTTTGCTGAGTACCTACATCTATTTGATTGCACTTGTTTGCAGGAAGGAGCGTGACTTGTTTGTGCCATGCTTACAAGACTACACCACATGAAGTGAAGAAAGGAGACTTCCACCACAAGAGCACGGCCCGCAGGGGTGGACAGAGGCTTGCACCACACACAGGAAGTCTTTAATTAGCAGGCTGACAGATCTTTTTCTTTGACAGTCAGCTCTGACAAGAAGTAGTTGCACAGAACAGCCAAATATGTCACCGCTTGTCTTGCTGGTGGCAAGGGGTGGGGCATATGGTGGAGGAAATGGCAAGGGTAGCTTGGAACGTGGAAATGGTTGCTTCCTGAGCAAAATGGGCTCTGGCAGCCATCCATATTCGGCTGCATACATGGGCATGCCCCGGTCACTAATCCGTGCTTCGCCTGCTTCCCACTGCCTTCTCCAGGCCTCCACTGACTGTTCGCCATTGTCCAGAGTTGCAGAACATCTCATATTCCACCTGGAGGAAGAGACACACTCCTGGACAGCCTTCTTGCTTCCCTTGTCCCTCGTGCAGAGCCCAGCAACAGTGAGCCAGAGGCATGGGGAGCGGTGTGAGGGTGGGGGGACAGCATGCCATGGAGTTGCAGCCCTGCCACCCCACCCAAGAAGTGGACAGAGGACAGGCAGCAGCGCAGCAGGAAATCTTGGTGGCAGGAGACAAGGGAACAGCAGTGGTAACTCATCTGGGAGCTGCTCCATCTCCTGCCCAGGAGCCCCTGCCATGGCTCTGTCCAGGAAAGACCTGCCAGCCCTGCTGGAAATGGAGCTTCTTCCCTGGACAGACACCACCCCAGACCCCTGCTGCCCTGGCTGCCTGGCCACTCTGGTGGCCTGTCACATGCTGGCATGACCAAAGTCATACCACAGAGATACTTCACTCCCTCTTATTTGTATATGGCTGATTTGCCTCACTGAGAAGTGTTTCCTGGCACAGCAAGGGTTCGGGTGTTTTCATTCACAGCTTACGGCCTATTCTACTGTTCCAGTCAGGGTAATCTGATTGTACGAGTATGGCTAGAATGGCCTTTTGAAGTTTGTACACGTGTGTGTGTGTACTACGCAATACTTTCATGGTGGGATCTGAATACCTGCAGTGACTCTTTTCAGAGATTATGGAAGCTCTCTGTAGCTGCTAAGCAGGTCCCCATCTTGGGGAAGGACACTTCCAAAGTGTGCTTGGCACCGCAGACTCAGTTTTGAAGGGAAGCAGCAGAAAGACACTAGTTATCTGTCCTGGGCAGCTGGTTGTTCAGGGACTTCTCCAGGAGAATTCATGACCTTTGCAAATAGTATTCCTGACTGGGTGACAGTTTCACAGAGGCAGGAGGATGATGAGGCTCATAAGGGCTGGAGGCTCTTGCCGTTCCTAGTGCACCTCTCTGTGTTTGGCACCCAGCTGTCGGCACACATCCCACAATGGGATGGAGGCACTCCAGCTTGGAACTGCTTTTTCGTCTGGAGAAAGACAGCTCTATGTACATCACGGCCTCCACAAAGAGTGGGAGCAGCAACCGTGGCAGGTGTCAACCTATGCCAGATGTAGCCTTTCCCATGGAGAACACCCTGCATGAGGGCGGCACTAAGGAGCACACCAGGAGAGGGCTGCGCTGTGGGGGGCATAACAGATCCTAGGAGAGCTCTTACCAGGGTGCATTATATCCGCTGGTCCGTACAGATGCAGACCATTTGCTGCAGGTGGCCCTGTCCTGGATAGTGTAGGCCTAACCTCGTCTGTACCTCTTGGCCTGGGGACCAGAGTGGACCCAGTATATATTCCCAACTCTCCCAGTAGGCCCAGATACAGCATTTAAAACAGCACGGGGTAAGTAGCATCTTAGCATAAATCAATAAAATGTGGTTAGACTAAACAGAAGTCATATGATTAAAGAAGTATCAGAAATGCAACACAGATACGAGTCACAACTTTTCATTGGTTAGGAAAAACATGGACTCCTACATGGCATTACTGTTTACTCATTAACTCACACCAAGATAAAATGGCACTAATTGATCTGTTGATATGAATGGAAATTATACAGATGTAGATGTTTTACAATATTAACACAACTAAAGCATCCTGTCCAGCATCCAGATTGCTTTCCTCTGACCCTAAACCTATTGTTAACACAAAGATTCCCATCTGCAGCTACCTGATCCCTCTTTAATCTAGGTAAGGCTTTCTGCCTGACAAGTTTAATTCCCTGTTCACATTCTTCTTTCCTTTTGCATTCAAGGATTCTTCTCTTACATCTATTTTTATTTTCATTTTACAGGCACCTAACCACTGGTAGCATACTCCTCATTTCAGTGCAGTACATGAATTTGCCACATCACTTCTGTAGGGCATTATTCTTTATTTACTCATTGCATTACACATCGGAATTACCAGTGGAGATTCTTTACATCTGTCTCCATGAAAACTTAGTCTTTCTGAGGTAGGTTCCTTGAACTTTAAGAATGTCTAAGCTCTGATTTGACAGCCAGTACCAGGGCTTGCTTTCTGTCATTCATCTCAAAGAAGCTCCCAGCTAGACCTGCATATTCTAAATCCCTCCAACATCTGCTTTGTAGTGGGCTGTCATTTCACCCATGGTGCAGAGTAGCATTCACACCACAAAATAGTCCAAAATACCAAATCATTTTTTTCACGGCATGGGACAGCTGAAGTGATTTATGCAGAGGACTGCTGCTATTTCTAGAAATCACAAGCTCAAACATGTTGTCTGGCACAAGAAGCTGAGTATAGCTGCTGATCCATCTCTGTACCCAGATAGCTGAACACCTATTCAGGACTAGTATTTTGCTTCAATTAATGAGATTGACTACGACTGTGTACCACTAATTTCTGTTTGCAGCAGAAAAATATCTACTCTTCAAAGCAAAGAATTGCATGAAGGAAGGTTGCTAGCATAAGGAGATTCTTATTTTCTTTCCAGAGGAATCAGAAATAACATAGGGAATTTAGTTCATTTAAGATTACAAAAGCAAAAACTTTAAATTCACTCTATGGCAAGCACAAAATCGGATTAGTTTCCTATGAATGCTGATTTGAGAATTCTAGCTCTAACCTGCTAAACACTTCTCTGTTTCATATTTGTTTCCTCATAGTGAGGAGTTAATACAAAATGCTTAAGAGGGTCTGCTTTTCTTTTTCTTATTCCCACATTGCTTCATGTGCCTTCATGAGCTTTTAACTTCACCACGTTGGTGAGACAATCAAACATGGAAGCATCTGGATTTATGGGGATATGACCAGAAAGTATTACAGAGCAGATTTTTTTCATATTCTCTCAGCACTTTTTAAATCTCAGTCTGAGACATTCTTTGTTTTCTCTGGACACAGGGCTAGCCCCGGGAACAGTGGCAGAAGTCAGGCTGATTGTGTAAGGTGTGCTGTGATGTTCCAGAATTTGGTTACCGATTCCACAATGGAATCTTTGTAGCTCTAAACCGACAACTTTACCTGAACAAGAAGGAAAAAAGATTGTCTGCACTGGAAAGGTGACAGTGTTAGAAGACACAGCACAGCAGAGAGATACCTCTCTTACTCTATGTAATTACTTTGTGCATTAGTCATGGGAGGTAACGGGGCTGATGCTATGCCTACAAAAGTGGCAGTAACTTTGGAATTATTTAGCACCTGTACAAGAGCTGTATATCCCTAAGTAATTCACAGCTATAGATTAATAGTTCAACAGTTGCAGCTATGTAAGGAGTGACATGCTCAGTGCTACGCATTGCTATGGGTGACATTCATATGGTATGTAAAAATGAAAAACCTCACAGAGGGCCAAATTTTTCCAACCGTATCAGCTGGTTAAATAAAAGACGTTGGCTCTTTGTACAAACCTTGCTTGCAAAATTAAATATTTGTTTACACTGGGTTTCCTATGCCTTGATGAACCCCTTTGCATAGCTCTCTAATGGGAACGTTTTGCAGTAGCGCACACTGGGAGTCTAACTGGTGTGGCTTGTGGCTTACTCACCCATCTGTGAGTAAATTACCAGTACTGAAAGGTATCTGTGTTGATAGGTAAGTCTTAGGAGCAGACAAGCCCCGGATCTCCCGAGCATTACCCAATACAGTAATTCTCCTGGGACTTTGTAACAGTAGGGGTATTAACCCCAATATTAAGGCCAAATTCCAAAGTACAATGCACAAAGCACAGGAATTCTGTCTTTACTGGTATCCCTCCTCCCTGAGAGCCTTAGAAGCAAGGAAAAGAAGAAAAGACTGGGGTTGAAAATTACATGCTCGGTTGTGCTGGGTCAGGCTGTCCCTGCTCTGGAGCAGGGCTGAACCTGGGATAAAAATAAAAGCGATGTGCAGCACAGGCAACCCAACAAAGCAATTCAAGGGGCTAGCGTTTGATATAAAGCAGTTCAGTGTTTGCCTTGCAGCCAGTACAAGGAGAACAAGTTGCTTTTCTGCACGGTGAAGTCATCTGATGTTTGCTTTAATTTCTGGGCGACCGGGGGAGCGTGAGTCAGATGCTCTCGCAGCTGCTTCGTGGAAGTCAGAGGCCAGAAGGGACCCTGACTCACCGGAGCTGCGAAATACCTTCCAAAAGTCCAGCTCAGTGCTTGGAAGCGGGGGTCACGGGCTGGGGCGGGGGGCAGCTCAGGAGTTTTGGGAAAGCGGGCAGAGCGGGGGGTCCCGGAGGGTGGGAG
>NW_009646842.1:591036-593657 GCF_000708025.1 Charadrius vociferus
GGCCGCCCCGGCGGCGGGGGGGGGAGCTGCTCGCCCCGTACAAAGTCTCTCGGGCTCTTTGGGATAGGTTTACGGTCGTCGCTCCTGGGTGGTTTTTTGGGGGGTTAGTGGGTTTTTTTGGTGTGTGGTTTGTTTTTTTTTTGGCCTTCCGCAGAAGAGAGGTCCGCTTGTGCGTGTGTCTGGTGAGTTTTGTCCCTTCACGGTGAAATGGAGGCAGCTGAACGGTGCTGTACGGCTCCGGGGGAGGGCGGGGGGGTAATGTTGCCCGGTGTTACCCGGGACAAGCTCTCTTTTGTCTGCGTACGGACGAGTGAGACACCTATGGAGCCCTTTTCCAGATGTGCTCTCTCTCTCGAGAGAGAGAGAGAGAGAGAGAGAGAGGAATCCGGGGCTCTTTGCGCATGAAACGTGTTTAATTTATGAGGTTTTTGTCTCTCCGGCAGCGCCCTGAGAAAGTGAAAACGCGAGTCTTGCAAAGTCGTAGAACTTCCTAACGTTTTAAGTATGTTTGCGTAGCTTTGGGGAATTTTTCTCTTCCCCCCCCCCCCCCCCCCTTTTATTTTTTTTTTTTTTTTTTTTTTTCCACTGTCTGACCACACTTTAAATACCAACACATTGAAAAGTTCACTAACCTCTACAAAGGCTTTCCCTTCCAGTTTGCATAGCTGATAGGACTTTGCTGTCTTTGAAGCTTTGTAACTTTGGACCAGGCTGAGAGAACTTTCTGGAAATGGTCTGTATGAGAGAATGAAAATAAGCGTAACTCCTAAATCTGTTTAATCTGTTCACTTCATATTCTGTTGTTTTGGGGTGGGGTTTTTTTGGCTCTAGTTCTCTTTCTGAGCTCCCTTGGTTGGGAGGAAGTTGGCAGATAGGGGAAGTACAGATGCAGTGTGTCAGACTCCAGTGCCGGGTGAGCTTTTACTGGGGCTCCCTGCGTGGCTGGAGCCAAACTGCTTCCTACCAACAGAGGTGAAAAATGACACTCAGCTCTCTGCCTCCTTAGATTCCTCCTCCTTTCATTACCCCAGGAAAGGACCTGAGTTTTTGAAAGTGGTGTCTTGTGGTCAAAGAGCTGTCTGGATGCATAACAAGTGGCGGACCCACCGTGGGACCCTCTGGGAGGTGACCCTGCTGCTGAGGGAGATGTTGCTTGGTTCTGTCCTACTTCTTGCTCTCTTCTAGAGAGAAACAATGAAGCGACCCAGTATCCTGACTGCATCCTTTGGGGACATCTTTCTTCATAGCTCCACTTGAGTCATCTTAAATGCTGTTACAGCAGGCAGAAAAATCTCTCCCCTCAGGGAAAATGTGAGGACATGAAGGGTTTAAGATTAGGTCCGCTGGTGTGACACTCCCTCTCCAACAGCTGTTACGAACAGTGCCACAGGACACGCATAAGCTGTGTGTTTCTGGTAAGGCTCAGATGCTACTGGCAACGCTACTGCAGGGCTGGGGGGGTGACTCTCCCCAAGGCCAGCCTTTCGCAGCCTGGTTGGTCTGTGTGGAGGTGGACCAATAAACAAAAGTGAGGATGAGCAGGGGTAGCTGCTGGGTGGATAGAGCTCTGACCAGAAAGACCCTTAAGTGTGACATAGCTCACCGGGAAATGGGCTGCTTCGGGGTAAGGGAGGTAGCAGCTGCTGGTAGCAAAGCCAGCACTTTTTTTTTGTGAAGCAGCCGATGTCCCAAGACCATGTTGACTAACCCTGGTATGGATCATGATCAGAAGTGGCGTTGTCACTGTGGTGTTCTGCTCATAATGCTGTCAGTTCTGGTAGAACTACCACCAGGTGGTTCATTACACTGTAGTGAAACAGTGGAGCACGAGGCAGAAGTTCCCAAAGGAAGACTGGAGGTCTTTTTCAAGAGCTTCTGTAGCTCACTGCAGAGCTGCAGACTGGAGAGAGTTGGTCGGTCCCTTCTGACTTGCAAGTCTGTTGACCCCTAGAGTAGGTCTGAGGGATTGAGGACAAGGCCTTGCTAATTACTCTTGTGCCTTGGCCCTTTCCCATCACGTGGGAGATGCTCAGCACAGCTTTTTGGCTGCTGCTTGCTCTTGCAGCCTCTTACTCCTTTTGAAAAGCCCAGAAGAGTTTGTCAAGGTGCGTGTAACTCATCAGCCCTGTACAAAGGGAACCAAAAATGGGGCAGCATGGGCTTAACATCTGTCTATGCTGTCGCGTGCTTGTCATCTGGGGAAGCTCTTATAGGTTACAACTCTATCTTGCCATACTGGACTCGATCGTGGGAGCGCTTAGAACGGTGGCACGCAGGTCTTATCAGCAGCCGTGGGTGAATTAAGGGTGGGCGGATGTTTGTGGCACCGGGGCTGTCTGTCCCAGCAGCTGTTATTGTCCGTGTGGGAGAGGCCGGCAGTGTGGAGGGGCGCTGATTTGGCCATGCCAGCTTGAAACGCTGGCACGGAGTCCCTGCGCTGGCGGAAGCGCTATTGTGCTGGGGTGTTAGGGGGACTGTCGGCATGCCCGGCTCCACAACAAAGCCTCTGGCTGGCTTCACGGGGGTTTCGAGCACGGGTGAGATTCCTGGCCCGGATCGCAGGACTCGGGCGGGGGGAGAGAAGGGGGAGGCAGAAGCACATGAGACCTGCTGCTCCTAAA
>NW_009646842.1:594736-622429 GCF_000708025.1 Charadrius vociferus
GGGGGACGGTGGCGGCTCTGGTGGCCTGGCTGCCTTCCTCTCCAGCACGCCTACGTGCGGGGCTCTCGCGCAGGGGAGAGCTTGCTTTTCTTGTCACAAGAACCCCTCTGCGGTCGGTGTTGTGCCAAGCTGAAGCCATGCAGCACACTGGCTCGTTCCAGTTTCTGGTCCTCCTTTTTCCTGGGCTGATCGTGGAAGTGCTCTGCTCAGGCATCTCTGTCCAGACTTAAATTCCTGTATCCCTCTGTTTCGCGTGTTCCTCTCTATTAATCCCCACTCTGGCGCAAGGCTCAATTCATATAGGTTTCTCCCCTCTTCTCCCATGTCAGGTGCTGAGAAGATGGCCTCCCCAGGTGCCCCAGGGACCCGCATGACGTCCACAGTCAGTATCAATATTTCTACCCCTTCCTTCTACAACCCACAGAAGAAGTTTGCACCGGTGGTCGCCCCTAAGCCCAAGGTGAACCCCTTCAAAGCTGGGGGTGCGTCAGAGCCGTCGCTGCCCCCACCTCCTGGAGCTGGCGCCCAACGCGCTCAGATGGGGAAGGTGGGGGAGATTCCATCAGCGTCCATGTCCCTGCTGGCAGAAGGTAGGTGAGGGCTGCCGCGGCAGATGTGAGTGTGCATTTCTAAATTCTCAGGGTGTGAGGTCTGTAATTTGGGCTAAATGTGAGAACAGGGGCGTAACTGCTGGAAGCGATGGATAGTCTTGCTGTAGAAGCTGGCAGGTTCCAGAATGAGGTAAAATGATTGTAAAGGGATCTCAACATCCATAGTATCTCCATTAGGAAAGGGGCCAGGAAGGCTGTGTTCCACTGATGCTGGACAAATGCAATGGATTTTTCACAGTATTCCCTGAGTGCATAATTGTGTAACTGCAATCAGTTTCTGGCCAGCGTGTCTGAAAGCAAATATGTTGCAGGGAAGTTGACCCTGATGGTGAGGAATCATGCTATTCTCCTTGTTGATTTATCTCGGCTCAAATTGGTTGTCTCTGACTGTAGAGATCCTTCTTGTGGACTCTGCAGTTGCCATCTTTGCTGCTGAAGATGGGGAGGAAGAAATAGTTGCATGAAAAAAATGGTGGAAGCTACCACAAACAGGAAGTGAGACTTAGAGTTTGGATGGCTTGTTTTACGCTTTCTTTTTTATACTTTTTGCTAGTGGTTTGGGTTGGGTGTGTTTTCCTGTGTAGGATGACTTCTCGCTTTAGTGTGGGGTGTTTGTTTTTTTTAATTTCCTGTGGTGGGGTGGTTTTTTGTTCGGTTGCTGTTGGTTGGTTTTGTGTCCTCTAAGAAGCAGCAGGTTCCTGGTTGTGTGGCTCCCTAGCTGGAATTGATCAGCATGGGGCCACTGGAAGTTTCCCTAGGACCTCTTGCTAATGCTTGGTGCTGCATATTAACCCAAGACTCTGTCAGGGTGTACCTCGGTCCAGACACGCTTGTTCAGATAATAACTACTGTTTTAAATTTCTTCCCTTTCACTGTCTAGCATAGGCTGTGCAACACTGGTTTTCTAGGTTAGTGTGCTAAGTGACCTGATGGCAGGAAGGCTGGTCCTGTGCTCAGAGGAGACAAATTATTAAGCAATTTTTTCCATTTCTCAAGTCACAAGGACCTCAGCATGTTGACACTTCTGTCTCCTAGAACTGTACCAGTTAACTCTGGTGACCTTTTTCTCATATGTTGTTGGCTGGAATCTTGTGTCTGTAATCCAAAGTCCCATCTTAGGCTTTATGATTTTCTGCTATAGTTGTGTGAATTAGGGATGTGTCTGTCAGAAGCTCTTAAACTGACACAAATACATTACCTGAAGTACAAAAGTAGACAGATGGATGTTAATTATTTTTCAATATACAATGCAAGTGGAGGATTGGGTGCTTTCTCCACTTCTGCCTTCCTTATAAACTTATTATGGAAAAATTAACTTGACAGAAAGATCAGCAAAAGAACCATTTGGCTTAAGCTGCTGTGTCACCATCGGGTGAGGGCTGCCAGGAAAACATCTGAAGCACAGATGAACCACTAAAGCTCAGTCATGAGAGAAATGCATCTGATTTGATCCTTCTCTGATGCATCTCTTCAATCCTTCTCTCCCTCTCCTAGACACTCCCCAGACAAATAGTAATATAATGTAAAGCCATAGCAGTTGGTCTCTTTGTCTTAAATGACAGTATGGCTAACTTAGTACTGCTGTAGGAATGTTACGTTTAGTATTGATCATTCTGTCAATCTGATATAGTAACTTTGTGGGGAACTTTTTTGTTTGTGTGAATAATTCATAAAACAGGCTTTTAGTGCATCTGAAGCAATGTGACAGCAGATCAGGCCTTCGTTTCTGCAATATTCTTCATCTTTTCAATAAACCAAAAGGCAAGCAGACACAAGCTTCATCCCAAACTAGTTTCAAAGAAAAAATACCATCCAAGTATTACTTCACCTGCCAAGCGGAATTTCTATGGCACAGTAAGGCTTGGAAGTGGTGCTGCATGCCAGTGCAGTTTATGCATTCCACTGGCTAATAAGATTTCAGCTTTCCTTTTCTGAAAGGGCAGTATCATCTCCCTTAGGTTACAGATGAGAAGTCTTTATAAAGTCTGTTGACAACAGCTGGATATAAAGATGAGACAATTCAATTACTACTGTTAAAAGTTTCACATGGTGTAGCAGGAGTGGAAAACTTGGTCTTTCACCTTACTGCTGGTTGGAGCTAGCTAGGAAGAGAGGCAAGTGTCCAGAAGAAGGGAAGTGGAAGTTGCACCTCCTTGTCTTCAGTGTTCTTTGCTGCTTGCATAATAAGAGGACTTCTCCCATACATGGTGAAGGGAAGAGGATTCACATTTGACTATGTTGTAGTAGAAAATGTCTCTTTTTGCCTGTTCCATATCTTTGGCAAATATGAATAGGTGGAAGCAATGGGGTTTTCTTCTAGGAGATTGAGGCACTCTGGTGATTTTCAGCCTGCTTAAAAGGGTTCTGGAAAATTTCTCATGCACTAATCTGTATTGGGCATGAGGACGTTTTAGCCTCTTAAAGGAAAGCTGTTTTCATCTCCCAGAAAAATAAAGCAGCTTCAGAGGTTCCCCATATGCATAAGGGGTGGTTGGTCCAACTGGCTTTTTTTCGCACGCTCGTTTCTTGTAGTGCTTACTAGCCAGCCGCAAGGTGCCAGCTTATGTTCCTGTAACAGTGCAGGCTCTTCAAGGTCCCGGGTTGTCCACTGGCATTCCTTCAAGTGCTGCTCTCTGTTCAGCAGTCTGAGCTGGTTACTGGCGAGAGAAGCACATGCTAGGGACCAAAGACTGAGAGGAGGAGTGGGAAAGGGCATAGTAACATGGCTTACATAGTAAGCCATGTTTCCTAATTATACAAGAACTATTCCCAGGAACTAATTGCAGTAACTACCGATGAAAGTTTATACGATGGCAAATACCTTTGGGCAAGGTGAAAGCCAGCCTGTGGAGTTCATTTGTCCTTGATGGGTGCTGGGGTCCCCTAGGTACGGACGAACTACTTGCTGTGGTACCTTTAAGACTCCTTCTGGGGTTTGTGCTGGCTAAGACTAAGAAATGATACAAACCTGCTTTTATTCTCATTCTTCCCCATAGAGCTGCCACCACCACCTCCTCCCCCACCTGGAGAGGAGGCAAGTTTCTCCTCAAACTGTGCTTTTCCCCCACCCCCACCACCCTTTGAAGAGCCTTTTCCACCAGCCCCAGAAGATGTTTTTCCTTCTCCTCCTCCTCCTCCGCCACCGATGTTTGATGAAGGGCCTGTGAACAAGGTACCTGCCCCACAGGTGAGTGAGGTCAAGGGAAGTACAGTTTCTTGTGATGCTCTGTGAATTGGGACAGCTTCGCACTGCTCTCTGAACTCAGCAGCAGGAAGCCGTGAGATCTGGGAAAGCAGAAAATGCTACCACGCCACGGACCAGCATAGGTTAGGGTCAACTGGCTAGGCTGCATCTCTGCAGATGAAGGACCTGGGGTTCCTGGTGGACGGTGAGTTGAATGTGAGCCAGCAATGCACCCTTGTGGCAATAAAGGCCAACCACACGCTGGGCTGCGTTTGTGAGAGTGTAGTCAGCAGGACAAGGACAGTGATTATTCCTCTCTCTTTGGTGCTAGTGAGGCTGCGTCTTGGAAGCTCAACTGAAAACAGTTCTCCTAGTATATAACCCCAGAGGAATCCTGAACTAGATGCAATACAGCAAAGGGTCACAGCCATCATTGGGGGTTGGCGCATGTGATGCAAGAGCTGGGTTTGTTCAGCCTGCAGAAGAGGAGGCCAAGGCAGGGACCTAACTGCTGTCTGCTATAGCTAAAGGAGGGCTGGAGAGAAGACAAATTCTTACTGGGGCACAGCAAGAGAACATGGACACAAGTTGTGGCATGGGAAGTTCCTTTTGGACAGAAGAAAAACCTGTTCCCCTGCAAGGGTGGCCCAACACTGGCAGAGGTGCTCAGAGAGGCCGGGAAATCTGCGTCCTTGGGGATGTTCAGAAGTCACCTGGACAAGGGCCTGAGCTACCTGGTCTAGCTTGAGAGTCAACCCTGCTGTGAGGAGGGTGTTGGACTACAGACCACCAGATGTCTTTTCCCACCAAAATCTCTGTGACTTTTTGGGCTGTGCATTTTCCCACTGTTTGTAGACCTTGGAGACTGTGTCCTGTTCATCCTCAGCAACTTGCTATCCACTCAAAGCAAGGAGCGGATCTGTACCATAGTCCAAAGTATCAAAATCTGCTATTATAAGGGGATACACCCGGTTCTCTGGATGTTCCTGTAATGTGCTCTGCTCCCTCTTTCCTCATGGATGGTGGTATAGGTACGTGGCAAGATGAGCAGCATTGATCTTGAGATTGACTCACTGTCCGTAATGTTGGATGACATGGAGAAGAATGACCCCTTCAAATCCCGGGTGAGCTCTCCAGAATGTTGCAGGTGGAAGAAGAGATTTGCCGAACGGAGGTAGTGAGAAGGGTGCTACTGAAGATTAAAAATTCTGGATAAACCAGAGTGCAAAAGTGTACATGAAGGACCAGAAAGCGTAAATCTTGAAACTTACCAGGACTGCTAAATATATAACAGTATGGGAACTCTTAGCATTGGGGATTTGGGATAGCTGCTGACTTACTGCTATAGACAGCATATTTTTCTCTTCCACCCTGCTGATAACTGCCTGTTTCTCTCTGCTGCTTCCCATTACAGATACCTCCAGGATCCACAGGTTCTCTGGAGAAACCATCAGCCCCAAAAGCCCATGTGGAAATACCATCTGCACCCAGAGATACCCCTCATTCCTTTCCTTCCAAGTTCACTCCAAAGCCAAGTGGAAGCTCATCTTTCAAGCCCCCTGGAGTGGATTTGGCCCCCTCCCCAACCCCATGGGCAGCCCCACAGCAACACAAGGAGCCTGTGGCACCAATCCCTCAACCCCCCTCTCTCCCTCCTGCTCAGCCTACCCCTAAATTCACCCCACCCCCTGTTGCTAGCTCTCCTAAGTCTGGGTCCAAATCAGGTACCAATGTTCCCATGGCTCCCTCAAACTCTACAAGATATCCTACCTCACTTCAGACTCAGTTCACAGCCCCTTCACCTTCAGGTCCCTCCTCACGGCCACAGCCTCCCAATTTCTCCTATGCCCAGCAGAAGGAAAGACCTCAAGTGCAGGTGAAGCCACGTCCCACAGAACAACCTGCTGCTGCAAAAGACACGGTAAGGGATAAAGCCGTGGGACCAGTGTCTTTAGACAGGCACAGCATCACTGGGAGTGAAGCTGGAGGATGAGGAGGGAGGGTCTGTCCCATGCTAGGGGAAGCTGTTACCCATCTGAGAGAGAGAGATAACTAGAAACAGTGGTGGAGAGGAATAGGACTTCACGTAAAGGTGGAAAGAAGCAAGCACAGGGGATGGCAGATCATTCCCCAGAGAGAGACAGAGGAGAGGTAAAGGTGAGAGAAGTAGGTGTATTAGAGACAGGGTGGGAAGGAGTCTGTCTATATGTGTCCTTTGGGACTGAATGTTTCCTCTTCATGCAGCATAGACCCGCAGGCTCCAGTGCAGATCCACCTAGGGGAAACTCCTGTCTGACCATGAAGGAGGTAGAAGAGCTGGAGATGTTGACCCAGAAACTAATGAAGGATATGGAGCATCCGCCCGCAGCAGAGGCTGCTACTTCTGGTGCGTTCCCTCAGTGGACAGCAGTAAGACTAAGGCCTAGGTGGGTCTTCATCTCTCCTAATCCCTTTCTTCTTCCATTGACAGAGCTCTGCGGCTTCTGCCGGAAGCCCCTGTCACGAACCCAGCCGGCTGTGAGGGCCCTGGACTGCCTCTTCCATGTGGAATGCTTCACCTGCTTCAAATGTGAGAAGCAGCTGCAGGGGCAGCAGTTCTACAATGTGGATGAGAAGCCCTTCTGTGAGGACTGCTATGCTGTGAGTCACTGGGATGAAAGCTGCTAGAGAGAGCTGCGCGTGCTGTGGCTGCTCTCTCTTGCTTTCCATTTCTCCTTCCATCTTGCCCGTCTGTGGTGTAGCCTCCCAGAGGTGGGGGGACTGTATTAACGTGTCTTCCATGTTTCCTTTGGGCTTCAGGGGACCTTGGAAAAGTGCAGCGTCTGCAAACAGACCATCACAGACCGGATGCTGAAGGCCACTGGTAACTCATACCATCCCCAGTGTTTCACCTGCGTGATGTGCCATACCCCTCTTGAGGGGACCTCTTTTATTGTGGACCAGGCCAACCAGCCTCACTGTGTGGATGACTACCACAGGTATGGAGAGAGGACATGCGTGTGGTGTTTGAAAGAAGGCAGATTCCCTCACACCTGTTTAATTTTGCTGCCAGTATGGGGTTGGGTTGCCCATGTGGTCTGTTGGACGTGAAGTTAAAAGTGAGTCAGCAGTGTGACTTGTAGCAATTAAGGTCTTTTTTCCACCTGAACTTCTTTGTGATTTATTATTCTTCTGCTGCTAATACTATTGTACGGCAGTGAGGAACTTGCATTGAATGTCACCGTGGTGGTGATGGTCTCCTCCGTATTTTTGTGTGTTGCAGGAAGTATGCTCCACGCTGCTCAGTTTGTAGTGAGCCTATCATGCCAGAGCCTGGAAAGGATGAGACAGTGCGTGTGGTGGCACTGGAGAAAAATTTCCACATGAAATGCTACAAGTGTGAGGTAAGCCTGGTGGCCCCACTCCTCCCATCTCCCGCATGCCCATCACCAGCAACTGGGCACCTTTGTTGTCTGTCCTGACCAAACACTAAGGTGGTTTTGAGTGCATTTGGAGCATTTTTGAAGCAGGTTCAGAAAAAGATTAGGCATTCACAGACCACAGGTCCACGAACAAGGACTATGCAGTTGTAGTCTTTACCATCCCTAATACAGTAGCTGTGTATACTGGGGGAACACGCTGGGATCACAGAAGGGGCTTGCTCTTCCCTCAAAATACTATTTTCCATTAAGCACCATCAGAAACAGAGCAGTGGACTGTGAGCCGTTATCCTGACCCAGCGGGGCATTTCTTACGTCCTTGAATGTATTTACCCTGCTGTTGGCTGTCATTGAGCTCTCTCCCTCTTTTCTTTCCCTGTTCAGGACTGTGGGAAGCCCTTGTCCATTGAAGCAGACGAGAATGGGTGCTTTCCACTGGACGGGCACGTGCTGTGTATCAAATGTCACACCGCTCGTGCCAAAACGGCACGTTGAGGAGCTTGGAGTGGGCATACCCTTGAGACCCCTGCACTCAGTACTCTTCCCCTCCCCGCCATTGTCTTACCCCTCTGCCTGACAAGGCAGGTTGCTACCGATGGAGACTATGCCAGAGCAGTTCTTTACTCATGTAGGATTCACCGCTCCTAGACTTCACTCTGCACACCCACCAAGAAAGAATCTCTTCTCCTGTCACCACTTCCTGGCCACAGTGTATTCCAGGCTGGGGGCTATGATCAAGGTGAGTGTACAATCTCTGTTCTCTCAAGACTCTGGAGGAGGAAGACCAGACCTCCACCACTGCCTGGTGGAAACCGCAAGAACAACCCTGTGGTGGGAGCTGGGAGGGGCTGAGCATTCTTCTGTTCCACGGAGCCAAGAACGATGATTTGACCTTAGAAGGTGGAAACCTCCATCTCGGCACTTCTGTCTTCAATTTATTTTTTTTTTTTTTCTCATGCCACCTCATTATCAGGATGTCTTCCTCGGCCCCCTCCCTCACTCCTGGGTGTGGAGGCAGAACATATCGGGAACCTCTGTTACCATTGTTGGAAAAAGCGAACCTACTATAGCTTTTCTGTCTCTAATGGATTTTAATGGCTAACTGTCTTGTTGCTTTTTTTTTCCTTAGCCAGATTAAACTGGCAATGTTTGGAATCCTACTCTGTTCCTGAGTTTGGAAACTTATTTTTTAAAAAAAATCTTTTTCCTTCCCCCAAATTAATCATTTCCCAGTGTGGTTTCTGGACAGCCAGGCTGGGCACCAGAGTAGCAAAGTGGTCCAAAGAATGCATGTTTACAAATAAAGACTGTCATAAGGACGGGCAGCGCATGGTGAGGAGGCATCTCCGAGCATGGATGAGGATTCAGCAGACTGAGGAAAGTCTCCCTGTTCCAATAGGGATTCTTTCACTGCTGTCAGTGAAAGCTGCAGTGTAATTGCAGTGTACTGTCTGGCTCTAAGTGTTACTGCACTGAGCCCCACTTCCCTGGACTCGAAACTCAAACTGAACAAGCCTTTTGAATAACTACACTGTCCAACCACTGTTTGCATTCAATAAAATGTGGGGTTTTTTTCCATTAACACGTGTCTGCTGTATTTGTTTGACTACCCATGAGAATTGCTATCTTAAGCAGTAGAGAATGTATGTATAGTTGCTCTTCCACTTAACCTCCAGAGATGAGGAGTCTGAAAATGGCGCTTCCACCTCTTCGTCTCCTGCTCAAACAGTTTCGTTTCCTACTTTTCTGTGCCTGAAGAGTAGCTTTCATTTAAAGCGTGGAGGAGTACATTTCAGTGCAGCAAGATGGTCGTCTGCTTGATGGTGTCACGGGGAGGCAAGGTATAATCTACTTGCATCAGACTGGAATAAAGTGATCGGTTTGGTTGCTTTGCCTTAACTATTGCTACTCTGAAGATGTTTGTGCTTGATGTTTATGGTTTTAATCATGGTACTGTCTTGGTCAGTGCAGGTGAAACTCCTCTGTGTGGTAAGTGTCAATGCTTCTATGCTTCAACGACATGAAACCTACTCGTATTCTCTTGCCGGTTTTGACTCCTCTAATGACTCCTTGCAAATTTATCCAGTAAATGCTTTGAGGTTTCCTAAAGGATGAGGAAAGAAAAAACAAATTGTACATTTGCTTTCTTTTTCTTACCTGAGTTCTTGCTGGTTTGTAGGTGTTGGTTTGAGTGGTTGTTTCTAGATTATGTGATTAAAAGCTCATGCCCACAAATGCCAAGGAGCACAGAGAAGAGACAAAATGAGGGAGAGGAGCACCCCAACCCTGCTCCTCCCAGAGGTATCAGAGGATTATAGCCCTGGGGTCTGGGTATGAAACCTGCCCAACAGAGTCAATGGGAAGGGCTCTCTGGGTCACCTTGCAGATTAAGGGGAGGTTAGTCCTTCTGAGGGGCATGGGCTGCAGGGGAAGAGCAGTTGGGGACTGTACAGCACTTGTTATGGGTTGTGTAGGGGCAGGATCAAAGGCAGGAAAAGGGAGTGATCAAGGAGAGGAAGCAGCATGGGAAAACCTTGGGGGGGGAAAGGGCACAGAAGAGGCTGCTGCACATATATGGTACGCTGGTTGGGATGTACCCTGTGTGTTGTCAGTGTTATCTGTCCTGTTGTCTTAGTAAACTTAGCTTTTTTTTTTTTTTTTCTTGTGTGGAGGGACTCTCTTCAGTGCATGCGGAGGTCTAAGCGCCAGCAACTGGAAATACCCAAGTGCCGGCGTATTGCGTGGGTGTGTATGTCCCCATGTAATCACTAGCCTAAAAATCAAGTCTGAGTAGCTGGTGAGTGAGTAGGGCAAGAGACTTGATAGTTGTCATGGCTGCGTGTCTGGCAGGATGCTGGGGAGACCAGCCTGAGAGTCAGCTGCTAGAGCTCCCAGGAGGTCAAAGCTACCAGCTGCTCCTGGGTCTGGAAGTTGGCTGCTGGTAAGCCTGGACCGGCTACTGGAGAACAGTTTGCATCTGTGCGTGAGGTGTCTGGGAGAGCTGGGAGTCCTGGGGCCAGCTGCTAAATAGAGCCAACATCTAAGGCTAATTTCTGGAGGGGGTGTGTGTGTGTGTGCACGCACACAAGGTGTCTGAGTGCCTACCACTGGGACAGGGCTGCAGGCTGAGAGGACTCGCCTCCTGGTGCCCGCAGCCAAGGAGACCAGCTTGGGCTCCAGGGCATTAACCCAGCTGCTGGACAGCTGGTCTTAGACCCCAGAGGGATCCATAGTATATATGTATGTATTTCCTGCTAACAGGTTCATCCTGGTCAGCCAGAGAAGGGAGTAGGATCAGGCTGTTTGTGCTGTGCTTGCGTGACTGCTGTGTCTTCTGCCTCAGGCCAGTCATGTACAGTGTGTGTTCATATATATATATGCACATGTTATATATATGTATGTTTTATGTTTGTGAGTGTGTATTGGCAATACGTGCTCAGGCTTGCTACTGGCTGTACCTGAGGACATGGGAGTTGAGCAGCCTCTTCTCTGTCAGGCCAGCTCATTCAGCAGCTCCTCACAGTTGAAGTTGGAAGGGACCTCCCTGCTCAGAGCAGGGTCAACCACAGCGGGTTGCTGAGGAAGGTACCCTGTCAGTTTTTTAATATCTCCAAGGATGAGCACTCCACAGCCTCCCTAGGTAACCTGTTCCAGTGTTTAACAACTCTCACAGTAAGTTCTGTTTTTTTTCCTTACCTTCAAATGGAATTTATTGCATTTTGATAGGTTCCTACTGCTTCTTCTCCTTTCACTGGGTACCACTGAGGAGGGTCTGGCTTCCTCTTCTTCATTCCCTTCCACCAGATATTTATACACAATAAGAGCCACCCAAACCTTTTCCTCTTGAGGCTGAACAGTCCCAGCTCTCTCAGCCTTTCCTCATATGTCAGATGCCCTAATCCTTTCAAAATCACGGTGACCTTTCACTGGACTTGCTCCAGTAAGTCTGTGCCCTTCTTTGCACTAGGGAGCCCAAAATTGGAGAGAATGCTTCAGATGCCTGACCAATGCGGAATAAAGGGGTAGAATCACCTCCCTTCAGCTACATTTGCTAATGCAGCCCAGGTGCTGTTGGCCTCCTTTGCCACAAGGGCATGTTACTGGCTCAAGAGCAAATTACTGTTCACTGTGACCTGTGAGTCCTTTCTTGCAAAGTTGCCTTTCAGCCAGTCAGCACCCAGCATGTACGAGGGCTGTTCCTCCCCAGTTGCAGGACTCTCCATTTCCCCTTGTTCAACTTCACGAGTCTCATCTCTACCCATTGCTCCTGCCTATTAAGGTCCCTCTGAATGGCAGCACAACTGTCTCGTGTAGCGACAGCTCCCAATTTTCTATCACCTGCAAGGATATGCTAAAGTTTACATATGCATGACGCAAGCTCATAATCTTGTGCCAGCCTTATCAGGGCTTATCTTTTAGCCTAGATACCTGCCATGTAGGAACTTTATTATCTATACTTCATGTTGAAGACACTTATTACTAAGACTGAACTTACTGATACGCTAACAAGATTCACATAAGAGCTTATCTTGTCAGCTGTATTCCTTAGGATAGTTGCAGTGACTTGAGTAGCTGAGGTACGTTGTATAAGATGGTTCCTTGTGTATACTCTGCCGCTTCTCATGTTGAATAGAGACCAGCCATCTTGCTGGCAAGGTAAGTTGCAGGTCGTTAGATCTCCGCTTCTTAACCCATCTGTCATTTATGATTAAGCAAGACCTTCCCAGGAGCAGGCATGTTAATTTATAGTCTTAAGAATTCGGAGCATTATACAATTATGGAAACACTGATAGCTACCTACAGTAAGTAGCGGATTGCTGAATGACTAGCACTTACCTTCTTCACCAACCTAGAATTAGCTCAAGCACTGAAAAATACATCTCAAGGTGATTACTCTTGACAAAGACTTAGGAACATCAGACTGAGATGTTTCCTACCCCCCACCCTGGACAGTCTATTCTGCAGCAGAAGGAAGTATTACTCACATGCATTTCATCAAACTACAGCGGTACCTTCTAATACTTCTCACAGTTTAGGGGTAAACACAGGAGCTGTAAAAAGATAGACGTGGCTAATGCATGGATACAGCTATAATTGGGTTTACAGAAAAAAGTCTGAAGTGTCCAGCTACGTATGTATTCTTTAATCCTAATGCAACTGCATTTCCACATTAAATCTGCAGTTAAATGACAAAGACCATTGGCTGAAACAACTAAATATGGATGTAAGGACCCTGCTGGAACTTATATACATGCTAAAGTAAAGGTCACAATCCTATTTGAAATAAGCCAAAGAACTCCAACACAGCCTGCTCTGCCATAGGTTTATTTACAAAATATTATTTACAGTCTATAACTGGCTTGAGCTCTGATAAATAATATTTCCTCCACAGAGAAGGAATAAGACAGACCACCTACACATTTTTCTGTTACAAATACCCTATCCAGCCAAACAAGACTATTCTCTCTTTTAAAAAAGGGGCAGAAGAAAAATGGGTATCTAAAGGGTTTTCTGTCCATGCCACAAGTAAAGGTATTAAGCAGGTTGGAGAGATGTAAATCTCCCAGCTGAAGTGCGCATGTGCAAAAGAGCAACATGCTGAGGTTACATGACCACACAAGTTACAGCAGGGTGTGCTGCTACTCCCAACTTCTCCTCCAAAAAAGAAGTACACCATGACTTGGTGTTTAAGGCAAGAATAGCTCAAATAAAAAAATATATCCCTTACCAGCAGCCTTGTGAACGACTGAATAGTTTGTTCCTGTTGTAAAATAAGAAAAACAGAAGGCTGCTGAAGTGAGAAAAGACGTATGCCAGGGAGTGAATGGGCCCGGTCTCTACGTGTCTGTGTCCTTGTCTGCATTCCCTGAATGTCCCAGTCACTCTGAACCCTCATCTCCAATCTTAAAACATTATCCACCACCTCCAACCTGCTTTGTATGTATCCTTGTTTCCATGTGATATACTGAGGGTCTGAAACTCCAGCATGTGGACTACAAGGACTACTTAGCACCGCAGAGAATGGACTACGGAAGACCGGGCTCAGAACAGTTTCTATGACCAGTGCTCTGAAACGTACTGATGGCTGCTGTAGAGCTAAAGCAAGGGGGAACAGAAATGAGAGCAGGTGGTGTTGCCTCATGAGTTTTTTTCAGTTCTGTTTTTTTCGCTTTGCTTGTCCCAGTCACTCATTTGGAAGCAATTGCCATAGGAATGATTCCAAGTGATATCTGGTAAGAATGGGAATTTTTAACAAGCTTAAGAGAGGAACGACTGATCACTCCTTAAAGCCTTGGATGCTACACAGGATCCTCTTCTGGTGGCCTGGAAGTGACACTCCCATCTGTTTCAAGTCCCTGAAGGAAATGGGAAAAGAAAGGGAAAAATGAATTGCCATTCTTGTTCCTTGGGGACTAGGATGTGGGTAAGGGCAGAAACAGTTACCAACCATCAGTTCAGAAAGCTTCCTTTCCCTAAGTACCTCCTACTACACCTACCTTTTCTCTAGAGGGAAGAAACCTCTAGATGTTCCTGCCCTTCCCTGGCTATCTCTGCCCACCCTGTCAATTGGCTCCTCCCACCTTGTGACTGCCCACCCTGTCAATTGGTTCCTCCCACCTTGTGACTAGGCCCGTCCTCCCATTAAATCAGGACCATGTCCATGTCAGCTTGTGATATGGGCTGTGTCTCAACCCTTTAGCAGGTCTGTCCCTGCACTGTGCCTGCTCAGTTGTTTTATGTAACTGCCCTGGTTGGAGCTGGCTATATGTCTCCAACCCTACAACAGAACACGGCTGTCTTCGTAAAGCATCTGACCTGAGTCCTTCGAAGGAGCCCAGAAGGACTTTGCTCTATTACAGAACAGTGCCTGGCTGATGGCGAAGGGGGAGGGTGGGACACGACAATATCACTAGCCCGTCAGGAGTTCAAGGCAAGAAAATTATCTGATGAAGTCCTACAAGGGTGGGGAGAGAGTTCTGGTTAGAGAACTGTCTGCCATCTGTCGCTTCCCCTTGCTGTTTGTGTCTGATCAGAGCAGCTCAGACCCCTGAAGAGCCTCAAATATGGACAGTTAGGGAATTAGTCTCGCAGTTTGGGCTGATCCCAGTTGTTCTGGGCTGATTCTTCCCTTTTAGGGCAAGAAGCTAGTCCACTTCCATTTAACTATATAGAGAAGGATGGAGAGAAGCCTCCCAGCTGTGCCTGTTCAGATAGCACAGGGACAGACACAGCTATTTGTAGCATAGCCCGGGGTGCCTTGTGGGACCTTAGCCTGCCCTTACTCAGCAGTGAGCTCCAGAATGGACTCCATGGTGTCCAGGCCGGCAGTGCGAAAGTTGGAGATGTAACGCTTCATGCGAATAGATTCCAGCCACTCGGGGATAGATCGATAGGGGATCCCATCAGATCCACTGCAGCTGGGGAGCCGGAGTGTTACCCTAAAGACAGATAAAACCGTCATTAGCCAGGCAAATACTTTAAATGGCCAGCAGTATGAGATAGTAGCCAAAGGGCAAGCACCCTCTGCCAGGGCTAGGCCAACTTCTCTGCTCTCGGCACAGTGAGGTAGGACTGCCCAGGCCAATGGCTATGCCCTCTGTTGTCATGAGAGAGAGATGACTGCTATCTTCTGCACACAGAGCATTCAAGGTGCCTCTTGCCAGTTTGCATTGCTGGCACTGCTGTATTTTCACCTCTTCTGCTGGAGACAGGGAGGTGAAAATCTCCCAGTTAACCTCTCCTCATCCGGCGATAGCCTGCTTACCTGGGATCAAAGTCTGCAATAGGCCGGAGGAGCTGCGGACTTGAGATGAAATGTTGCAGCTGTGCCCGGATTTCCTGAAAATGAGGCCTCCTCATCCGATCGTGTGACCAGCAGCTCTTCATGAGCTCATAGAGGACAGATGGGCAGTCCACAGGTGGGGGGAGCCGGTACCCATCTTCTAACCTTTTCATCACCTGCACAGAGGGCAGAGAGAAACCTCACCAAGAGCAGAGAGTGCGAAAGAGGAGCCAGGGACCTCTGTGGGGCTCAGAGCAGGCAGTTCACCATTTTGCACAGTGTGCAGTCAGGGAGGGGTTGAAGCAGATTACATGTGTATGAAGTAGGGTTTGTGTAGCATAGCAAAGGATCAGGACATCTAAGGGATGTCAAAAAGTGAAGTGGCATATGCATGTACTTTCAATCCTGTACTAGCTTAGCTCCCGTTTGCCATTCAGGGCATGTGTTCATGAGAAGTGAGGACCAAATGATCCTGGCACAGGCCTGGTGAGAAAAGGGGAACCAGACTCTGAGGAATGATTTCAATAGCATGTGCTAACCTCACACATGTGCTGAACCTAGAAGGAGAGCAGACGTAATACCCTAATACTCCAGAGCCAGAGGAAGGAGAGAAAGAAGCCAACAGAAAACATCTCCATACCCAAAGGCCATGGCTGATTTAACCAGTCTTTAATTTGTCTCATTGCTGTTGACACCTGAACGTGGTTCAGCGGCCCAAACACTTACTGCCCTTGACTTGGTTGCACTGATTTTTAGCAGGGAGGGTGACATAGTAGTTATGTGTTCAAAAGAATGTCAAGACTTCAGGCTGAAGGAGATCTACAAAAGTTGGGCCTACATGCCGCGTTTATGTTTTTTTAAATCATCACTTGAGCTCACTGTCTGTTACCTCTTGATTGGACATGTCCCCATATGGCTTGTCACCAAATGACAGCACCTCCCACATGACAATTCCAAAGCTCCAGACATCACTGGCTGAGGTGAAAATCCGATGAGCAATGGCCTCTGGGGCTGTCCATCGGATGGGAATCTTACCACCCTGTGAAAGAGCAGAGACATGGTGTACCCAGCACGTATCATTGAGCTGTGTTTCTCCAGTTCTTTCATGCAAGGAGCTTACAAAGTGATTCAAAGACTAGACCCACTTGAACCACCCCTGGGGAAATTTCTCAAAAGCACGGAAACACTCGTGCAAAGTGAATGGGTTTAAGCCCTCTGTTCAGTTGAATGCTATGCAAAACCACTGCTGTGGGAGTAAGAGCCTGACACCAGTCACAACTCTACTTTGAATGACACCAGACATTAGAATTGCTGGAACTTTCACCGAAAGGGACCTTTAGATGGCTCCAGTCCAAACCCCTGATCACAGCAGGGCTATCTTTGAAGCTAGATTCAGTTGACTGAGCCGAAACATCAGACCTTTTATTTTGCATGTCATTTTAAAACCACCATCCCTCTCAATCTCTTAGGCAACAAAATCAACATGGACTCCAGACAGAAAAGTACCACCTTCTGAATCATCCACACTGTGACTTGCAGTTTACTATGGGTTTTCCTCAGAGAGTTTCCATCCATATCTTCCCCCAGCCTGGTGTTTCCTATTGTGAAGAAATTCTGCCATTCTTATCTGGCAGAATCCCAATCCCCCTGAGACTACTGTTCATTTACAGGACTGAGAGACGGTTTCTGCATTACCTTGGTTTCATAGGTTCCCTCTGCATCATTCTCTAATATTCGGGAGAGACCAAAGTCAGACACCTTGCATTGAAGACTGCGCGTTACCAGGATGTTGCGAGCGGCCAGATCCCGGTGCACATAGTTGTGTTCTGAAAGGTAGGTCATGCCAGAGGCTATTCCCTGCAGCATGCTCACAAGCTGCACAGGGCTAAATTTTTCCTCATTCTCCTGCACGAAAGAAGCGAGAGAAGATCCCGGTCAACTGACATCAATCTGCTTGGTTTCTAGTTACTGGCCTTATCAACTTGCAAAAGTGGGCATTGGTGAATAAGCAAAAAGGCAATGCTGCAGCCCAGAGGACCCAACAGGTTCTCACTAAGGGACTGGTACTGATCTCCAGAGTCATCATTAGGCCCTTCAACTACCAAAGACAGCACTCTGGACACTGAGCAAACTGGATGGCATCAAGCTTCAACTGCTGATACTGGAAATGTTAGTAAGCAGAATGTAAGTGGATATCTGGATCTTATTTCTAGTCTTCTCTCAAGGTCCTAAATCCAGGTCAAGTGCAAATTCCGGCAGTACACAAGTCTATTATAGATCGGAGTCTCTCACCCGGAGGAGGGTATCCAGCGCTCCATTCTCCATATACTCAGTGATGATCATCATTGGCCTCCCTTGAGGAAGACAAGAAAGTGTCAGCCTTTTTGCAATTCTTCTACTCTTGCCTTTCAATGCTGTCCACACTGCCCCAACACAGAGAACCATATTCAACCCCAGCCAACACCCCCACTCCACTGGCACAGCTGGCAGACCCTTCTGCTTTGACCTCCCCCAATGATTTTGTATTCTTTCTTGTGTCACACATATAACCTTACAGCATCCCTTACATCATCCCAACTTCTCATCCACTCACCAACCCAAGAAGACCTCTCCTAACACTGCCTTATGACTCTGTTGGAAACCCAAACTCCTCCCTTCCTCATTCTCTGCCATAAGGTAACATGACAATGACTGTCTTCTCCCAGCACAATCTCTCTGACAGCACCCTCTCTAAGAAATGCCTGAGAAACGTGCCAGTTTCTGCCCTCATTCCAGGACTCTCTCCCACACACTCTTACTTTTGGTGACAACTCCTTCCAGACGCACAATGTTCGGGTGGTTGAATTGCCCCATAATTGTTGCTTCGCGCAAAAAGTTCCACCACTGTGAGTCTGAATATGTCGACTTCAGGGTCTTAATGGCAACCACGATACGTTCTTTCCCTGGCAGCCGCAGGGAGCCACGATAGACCTCCCCAAACTCCCCTGAGGAGAAGCAGAGGCAAAGTTCATAGATGAATTCACGAATAGGCAGCAAAATAACAGTGTGGGAGAACTGAAAGATGGGGGAGCAACAAGTAACTCACCCTCTCCAATCACATTCTCCATAGTGACACAAGAGACGTCCAGTTCCTTAGTGAATTCCAGCACCCCTCTGCTGGGGTCGTCATATGGTTGCAGGTCTACATAGGGCTTCAACCAGACCTTCTCTATGGTAAAGGGAAACAAAAGACCAAATTAACCTGTCAACTCTTTGGCAAGCTTTGTAGGGTAAAGCTACAAAAGCAGAGGTGAATCCATGGGATTCTGACAATGGCAGTAAACAAATCTACCAAACATACACTGAAGACTAGAGCTGTTATGGGAAGAGGCAAATTACATCAGAAAACCCATGCCAGTGTCTAGTTTGAAACTACTGTTTCTTTTCGTTCCTTCCAACCTATTCCAGGCTTCTCCCTGGTTCTACTTGTTTGAAGCTCACCTCGATCAAAGCCTGAAGTATTGTAATCTGGCCGTGCTTGTCTCCGACGAGCCCGCCTGGAACATAAGAAGCAGTCATGAAAGTAAAATGGGCTGCAGACAGCAAAGAGAAGAGCAAGACTTCCAGCGTGTCTGCCCTAGTTGGTCAGGGACAGAGTTCAGGGTAGAACAGAGCAAAGTGGAACCAGACATTGCACCTACGTGGCAGGGTACAGCTAGCAAGAAAATGTGATGCTTCATTTACATTTAGAAATGGAGCTGTTTCCATGCAGGTAGTTTTGTTGATCCTTCTGCTTGCTGAATGACAGATGAATTTCTATTTATTTTATGTTTTCTGTACACTTTCAGTACAATATCTGATCTTCTTAAAACCGAACAATAGCAGCCTTATAGACATTTAGAAAGGAAGTAGAATTTTGTATCTGGGTAGAAGACCACTAAAGTAATGTCATATGGAAAATGGTTTTAAATGACTGGATACATGTATGGCCAATGAACTGATGAGCAGCTACAGAAATGATTGTACCATAACAATATTTTTATTCATCTGTCATGGCAACAGTATGATAGTGCTGGATTATAAAAAAAACCCAACTGAGAAATCACCACATTTTCCTCTGTTCTCAGCAGCAAGCATTATTTTACAGATATCCTCCAAATTACCCTGTTAATCAAAATTACTGACTGAGATTCATTCCATCTTGCCACAGCACACTGGTCTTACTCTTTCTTCTCTAACTAACCTCTACTTAACCAATATCCTCTGAGAAATCAGGGCTTTCGTCCCTTTCTCAAGCTCCCATAGCTCAGCTATTCCTCCAGCTATACCTTTTTCAATACCAAAAATCAACACTTACTTTCGCCGAAAGATGAGAAATCCCACAAGCAGCCCAATAAATAGTAGAACTCCGAAGATAATAGAGACTACGACTCCACCAGACAGAGCTCCTGTGTCTGCAGAAACAAAGAGAAAGGCCATATCATTTAAAAGACCAAGAACTATTTGTCTGGAATGTAGCAAACCAGCTTCTACCAGCCAATGGCATTAGGTAAGCTGCAGCCATTTGTTTTCTAGGCGGCACAGCCACCAGATTTGAGTCCTATCATAGTTATTCATGTGCACGGAGCACCTTCTGGTGGGTATCTGGTTGACTCTTACCTACAGTCTTGGTCTTCTAGTTGCGTAATTTGTCCCTATGCCTAATTTCCCACATAAATGCCATAACACTTTCAAAAATGAAGAACAGCTGTTCTTTCCCTCCCACTCCTCTCCAACTACTCTTTCAGATCAGACCTTTCTTCCTGCTCTGTAGCTGATTGAGACTGTGGCACAGCAAAGACATTATTTTCCCCAGCAGTCTAATTTGACTCTCCTCTTCTTGCTTATTAAATTAATTTCCTCTTCCCCTTCCATCAATATCTGCGTTTGGTCCTTTGCCTAATTACCTTGACAGAAGCCACTGTCTGCTTAGGACTTTTGAAATGAACAGGTACTGACCTATGAACTTGTAGTCTAACATCATATTCCTGCTTTCTCAAAACTAAATGTCAGGTGGTTCCATTTTGTGTTTGGACAGCATTCAGATGGCTTACTCCATTTAGATTCTGAAGTTAAAGGCATCCATTTCCATACAGTATACTTGAATTCATCAGATGAAATGCTAAATGACCTCTGTTGGTGAACTCTGTGTTTTTAAACCTTATTTCCCATAGCTTAAAAAACTCTTTAAAGAAATCAAAAATACATTACTGAAGTGTTTGTATCCATATCTAATGAGAATCTACATTTTTAAATGTTTTCCATAAAGAGATTCAGGAAAATATCCAAAAGAAAGAAAATTCCTACAGAAATTGTTTCAATAAATGAGCAGATTTTAAAGCAAGAAACAGCTTGTGTGACAGAGACAACTGTGTCTGGAAGTGTTTCCTAACATCCAGTCCAATGGTCAGCATCCGTAAAGCCTAATTAACACTTGTTATTCTTGCTCAATTTGATGCTGACTCATCCCACTAAAATTATTAAAAATCACCAGCTTAGTTAAGCAGAAATCAAGAGGCAGAGCTAATGTTCTTTTTTGTTAAAATAAAAAAATCAAGATTTGGAAGGTGAAATAATATCTTTTATTAGTTGTGGAGTCCCCTTGTCTGGAGATTTTCAAGACCTGCCTGGATGCAGTCCCGAGTAATGTGCTCTAGGCAATCCTGCTTTAGCAGGGGAGTTGGACTAGATGATCTCTAGAGGTCTCTTCCAACTCTGAAAATTCCATGATTCCATGATTAACAAAATGGACAAGCTTTAAGGAACATAGCACCTCCGCAGGAAATTAAGGCATCTAAATTCTCAAATTCATATTTTGAAAAAATTGCCTCCCCCTGCAAAGCTTGTTCCACTAATATCCCTAGACCATTAAACTAAACAATGCTTCCGGTATTATCAAAAAAAGAACTCCCACCAAATGAAACCTTGTTGGCACATCTTTTTAATCCCTTTCATATTCAAAATACCTCTGTCTTGGCATGATAAGGTGATCCACTTTTGTTTTAAAAAAGCATAATCTTGATGAAAGTATTTTCTAACATGTCCTTTTATAATCAAAACTATCTAAGGTACATGTTAAATTACATATTTCCCACAAAACCTTTGTGGTATATTATTCTATTGGTTGAAGATCATTTATGCCATCATCATTTGGCATTGCGACTTCATGAAAACTTTACCAAAAGCTCCTGGTGCCAAAAAAAGCCCAATCTTTAAATTATATTCCAATCATGGTATCACAACCCTTTATCAGCTTTTACACACTTAACTAACTCAACTATTTGGTAACATTAAGGTATGCCTTTGCTTTCTTCCGTGTCCTTATTTCATTACAATAAAGCTAGCTTTTCAAAGGCACCATTTCAACAGATGTATTTCTAAAATTATCCACAAGGTCAATAGGAGGATCTGTGAATGTGTGGAATGAAAAGAGAGCAAACTCCACTACAGAAAATTTTTTATAAAGGGGAAGTCTCTGGGTAACCCAGAGGTTGGATGTGAGGCCTGTATTAGATGTTCTTTGACACAGGAGAAAGGTCTTCCTTGTAGCTTCAATAGCTTGGCCTTCTACACTTTGGGCTTTGGCGGAGGAGGCGGCACATACCATCTTTTGGGGCAGAATTACATTCAGGGGCTGGACTACATACAATGGAAATTATAAAGCTGGAAAAAAATAGTGGTGAGGTCCTTGTGAGTTCTCCTTTTCACCAGTAACTTTGATAGGACAAGGGGGAATGGCTTCAAACTGGAAGAGGGTAGATTTAGATTAGCTATCAGGAAGAAATTTTTCACTGTGAGGGTGGTAAGACACTGGAGCACGTTGCCCAGAGAAGTTGTGGAAGCTCCATCCCTGGAGGTGTTCAAGGCCAGGCTGGATGGGACTTTGAGCATCCTGGTCTAGTGGGAGGTATCCCTGCCTATGTCAGGGGGGTTGGAACTAGATGATCTTCAAGGTCCCTTCCAACCTAAACCATTCTATGATTCTATGAACTTTCACACAAAAGGAGGCATATGGTAATCATTTTGCTAACATTCAAACTTAGAAATGTCTTCCGGGAGAATTAGATGAAGAGCTGGTAAGTAATTCCCCAGTACCACACACAAACCTGAGACTGATCAGTTCTGAATGGGAAAGTACAAGTGGATTTTCAATGACAGCAAGGGAACAAGATAAATGTCTCATTGTTCTACATTTTTACAAAGCAACAGGCTTGGCGCTGGTGACAAGGAACTCAGGAGTGTGTTATCTGTGCCTGACAGCTCGCAGAACACAAGAGATCTGTGTATCATGTGAATATACAATCTGGTGGAGAAGGGAGTTTCTCCCAAATGAGATACCAGTGGTTGTCCTTTACCTGGCGGAAGGGTGCGGAATTCCTGCTCTGGGGAGTAGGGCCCAGGCCCGAGGGGTGTGATGGATCTCACACGAAGCAAGTAGGCTGTGTCTGGCTGCAGGTCTGTCAGGGTGACATTTGGCTCAAGAAGGTGCTTCACTGTGTAACGTGCCTCCTCTCCCTGCAGAAATCAAATGAGGTCAAGTAACAAATACATGTTGAATAAAGAGGACACTTCCACCCCTTTGGGTGAAAGGTGGAAGAATAAATGAGGCAGACCTCACCTTCTCAAAGAACATGACCTCATACTCCACTGAGGTACGGCTGCGCTGCCGTGGGGCAAGCCAAGAAACAGAGAGACTACTGTCATCTCTTTGTGTCAGGATAAAATGGGATACTGTCACTGGAGCTGCAGGGGAGAGAACAGACAATATCAGGAAGAAATACAAACATAATGCAGACTAGGCACTCTCTCCACCAGAATCTCTCTCTTTCCTTCTCTGGTCATATCAACTGGAACAGACTCTCATTGCCACTGCCACTCCCTCGTCTTTTTTTCTTCTGTGGCAAAAGGGAAATGAGGTCTCTGGCTGTAATTAATTGCTTTCCCTGAACAGTATGCTTCTACCCCAACAGTGGAAGCCTAACTTTGTTTGGCCCTCAAAACAAAAATCAGTGTTCCAAGAAATTACATTTAATCCAGCACTGCACTGATTCAATTTGAAATAAAAATGTTAGGATTTTATGCTCATACAGCAGCAGTAACAAAACTATCCTATGTGATTTATGAATGCAGCCCGATTTCATAAGGGTACAGTGAAATTCAATGCTCAAAATCTCTCAGCTGACAGCAAATGCGTGTTGTTCATGGATAAAAAGATAATTCTCAACAGTCTGCAAAGACTGAAGACTCAAGCCTGGTGTCTCCTTGTCCTTCATCATCACCAGGAAGTGATGAGGCAAGCCAAAAGTAGCTCTGCTTTTCTAGCTCAGAGTTGTGCTGCCCCCACATAGCGTCAGGAACAAAAGTCATATTTTGTCACTAAATCAGAACTTGGGGAAAGCACCAAGGCCTGTTGAGCACTGCAATGTCGCGTTTCACAGCACTCTGGAAAGTATTCACAGGACAGCCAAACTAGCCAGCTTGAAGCTAAACTACAGAAATGTGTCAAGAACTTGCATGTTTTTGACATCCTCATTTCTCTGCTTTCAAAGCGCTTTTTTTTTTTTTTTTTCAGTTACAGCAGGGTTTCTGTTGTGTTCGGTCAGATTTGTTGCAATATCCAAGTCATGGAAAATACTTCAAGCCACAGTCCCTGTTCTTCCTGTCACACAGGTAACAATACTTAGGCTGGACTACATTAGTGTATGACAAGGAGGGTTTTATCCTCCTCACATCTGTTAAGTCTTTGGTGGATTCATAGCTCTTGGTGGGTAACAATTACTGCTGCTTGACTTGCAAGGAATATGGCTGATGGACTTTACATGCCAGAGGCAGAGGTACCTTAGGGTTTTTATCATACCATACCAACACATGCGGCAGACAAAAAAAGATAGAGAAAACTTGAAACATTCACAGAGATTTCTCTTCCTTTTCCTGATGAGCAGGAACAACTTCTCTCTGCGTCTGCTAACCTGCATGTCCAACTGCAACCCAGACAGCTGGAGCAGTTCTCTGTGGAGCAGGTCCCATTCCTGAGACACCATTATGGGCTTCCACAGCAAACGTGTAGTTGGTGTAAGCTTCCAGGCCGTCCACATCCACAGCAGGTTTAGTGAGACCAGAAGCACTGGGGGAGAATACCACACCAGCCTCACACGGCTCACACAACAGGAAATGGCAGCGCTGACAGAAGACTGTGTAAGTCACATCCTTTCTCCCACCGTGGTCACTGGGCGGCTGCCACCACAGACTCAGCTGCGTGCCAATAAGGGAGAAGCTGACATTGCGGGGAGCTGAGGGGGGGCCTACAAGAAGCATGAAAGAAAGTATTAAAAACAGCTGTTAATACCTAAAGTACTGTGGCAGTTTCCCATCTGCTGATGTATTTCAAATGGAGCCTTCTGTCCCCCCAGCCTCTCCCTCTCTGCTCTCATCTTCATTTCCCACCATTTTGTTTCTTCCCATCTCCCTGTTCATAGAATCACAGAATGATTTGGGTTTGAAGGAACCTTTAAAGACCATCTAGTTCAACCCCACTGCCATGGGCAGGGACATTTTCATTAGATCAGGTTTCTTAAAGCCCCGTCCAACCTGACCTTGAACACTTCCAAACACGGGGCAGCCACAACTTCTCTAGGCAACCTACTCCAGTGTCTCACCACCCTCATAAAATATTCGTACATATGTCCCATCTAAATCTACTCTCAGTTTAAAACCATTGCCTCTTGTACTGTCACTACAGGCCCTGGTAAAAAGTCTTTCTCCATCTTTCTTATATACCCCCTTTAAGTATTGAAAGGCTGCAATAAGATCTGCCCAAAGCCTTCTCTTCTCCAGGCTGAACAACCCCAGCTTTCTCAGCCTTTCTTCATTAGGAGAGGTATTCTAGCCCTCTGATCATTTTTGTGGCCCTCTTCTGGACTCACTTTAACGGGTCCATGTCTCTCTTGTACTGAAGACCCCAGAGCTGGATGCAGTACTCCATGCGGGGTCTCATGAGAGCAGAGTAGAGGGAGAGAATCACCACCTTTGACCTGCTGGCCACGCTTCTTTTTATGCAGGATACAATTGGCTGTCTGGGCTGCAAGCGCACATGGCCAACTCATGTCTAATTTTTCATCCACCAGTATCCCTAAGTTCTTTGTAGGGCTGCTCTCAGTAAGTTCATCCCCCAGTCTGTATAGATACTGTTCTTTCTTTTTATTCACCACTCACGGGTGCAAGCAATGTTCTGGCCCTCTGAAGGTGCTCGGTAAAAGCCTGCGTTGCAGGAACAAGATGTAGCCCCCGACTCATTGGACAAGCTGTTGGGGGGGCACTTCAGGCAGCGTTTAGTCTCCAGGGAGTGACGGTAGAATCCTCGCTGGCAGGCTGTGAGGAGACAAACAAGTCAACATCAGATCAACAATAAATAAAGATCAACAAGAAACCACCTGCCAGTTCTGTTCAGCTTCTTGAACGCTCCTTTATCTGCTTGCTTTTTTTCCATTTTCTTAGCTTACTGAAATATTTAGGTTGGAAAGGACCCCTGGAAGTCACTTAGACCAATCATCTTCTCGGACCAGATAGAGAAGAGATACAAACTCAAGGTAGGATCGACGTTGATAGGACTTGTAGACTGAAGAAGGGGGATCTCATTCATCACAGATGCTGAATGAAAACAGATGCTGATCAATCTCAGAGACTTCTTTCAACATAAACCCAGACTGGTCCCCATCTTGCCCTTCAAGCTTTCCACATCATAAATAAGAGCTGTAAATACTGGCTCCAAGTGCTTGTACTCCTCAAAGTTCTCTGCTTGTTGACTTCATATGGGATAGCCAGTGGCCTTTTTAGCAGAAGCACCTTTTCTGATTTCAAGTGTTGCACTGGAGCAACACCTAGCAGGGCCCTGGGGAACATCTAGATAACTATCAGTTCACCTAACAGCACTGAGTGTAACTGGCGAACATAGACTGCAAGAGAATAGGTGCCACGTGCTTTCTATTTCCAGTTCGACAAAAATAAGCAGCCACGTCTTCCTCTAAGTATAACATCTGTCAGTCTGTTTTTGAAACATTACTATTAGCTTGATCTACAGGAGCACTGGTCTTGTCTACCCGTTAGCTCAAGGTCAATGCTTCACCTCTATAGATATGTAGCAAGGAGAAAATGAGGGAGGAGGTTAAGTAACCTGTGAATTCAATGGTTTACTGGCCTGTGCTAAATGAATCTATCAAATGTACTTACACTAAAGAAACAAACAACCTATCAGTAATCAGATAGTTGAGGAACGCATACACTAATTTTCTGCCACAGCTACCACCTTGCATTTAACTTGAGCATTGAGGGAATGACCCTTTTCATGTTGCACTATAAAAGCAACAATGTCCTGTGTAATCCCTCAGAGATCCCAATGGAGAACACTCTAAAGCCATCTGCTCAGGAGCCTGACACAAATGGCTTACTGTGGTGGAGCACAGCATAGGAAAAGATCCTTTATCCAGAAGACAAAAAAAAAATCCAGCCATTCCTACTATGCGACACAGGGGAACACCTAAGGGACCTAAAAAAATTTCCACTAGCAAAGGCCAAACAAGACTCTTCACCATCAGTCTCAGGAAGAGTCATTATCCTCACTATACACCGAGATCTCTCTCTAGACTGTCATCACAGAAGAAGCTTCATCTCATTTCTGTTGGTCCCGCTTCTTGCCCTGGGATGGCTGGCACACCATCCTGTTAACACAGAATGATGTCAACTGGCCTATGAGTTGCGTAGTAATGCCATCACACAACCATTTGGGGATACTATGACAGCACACAGGCCAAAAGGATTTGCAGCACGTACGCCTAAAGAGCACAGAAAGGAGAAATAATCACAAGAAACAGGAGCAACCAGCACCTTCTGATTTCGGGAAATAACAGAACCACTCAGGAATGAGCCTGTCATTCTGAGTGACAATCATAGAACTGTGTGGTCAGTGCCAGCAAAGGCTGTTGAAAGAATTAAGAGGCTCAAGCATTGATTGTCACCAGCCAAAAAAAGAGATTCTGTTTATATTCAAGATGAAATCACCTCCTTCAGAAACAGGCAAGACGAAGAAAAGTTACTTTGATCTCTAGGCTGCTCACAACTGGGAGCACTCCTACATGCTGCAGTGAAGATGAAAGCTTTGTGCCCACCTACCATTCTGCTCCAGCATAGGATTTCAAAATTCCTGACACTGGATCAGTTTGGGCCAGGAAAGCTTTGACAGCAGCGTCACAAACAAAGCCAGCACAGGACCAGAGACTTCCGTAACGGAGAGGTTCTGATGTTCCCTGGACATTACTACCTGCCATAAATATGGCATGACACCCTCTTATTATCAAAGCTGAGACAGCCCGCAAGTAGATCGGGGAAATTTGGCGATCTTTGCAAGAACAGTTAGCTCTGATGCCAAGAGGGCCGCTGTAAGGCCGCTGTTCCTCCAGGCCTGAGCTCTGGTGCTGCTCCAGCCCTGCAGCCGCAGCCACCTCACCCGCCAGTGGTGCCGACGAGGCCCTTCAAGCAGGAGATCTGCCTCGCAGGGAGACAGCAACGCCTGGTCGGGAGAGGGAGCGCGGGGAGCGAACTCCTCGGGAGACATCCCAGCGAAGGGACAGACCCAGGAGGTGACCCGGCAGGCACCGGCCGGCTGCACCGGGTCACCTCCTCTGA
>NW_009646842.1:623216-643420 GCF_000708025.1 Charadrius vociferus
GGGCACCCGCTCCAGGCGAGAAGATGGGGGGAAAAACAGGCCTGGGAAAGGGCCTGCTCAGCGCCGCTTAACCAGGCGCCAGAGGGCAGAGAGGGTGGCTGGGTCCCTCCCTGCCTTCGGTGCTCCTTCCTCCAGGTGTTCGTTCGGGGGACTGCCAGCAAGCACTGGGCAGCCTGCAGACACCAAACCTGGGCCAGCGGAGAGCTGGGCTCACCGGCCACCCTGCAGAGCCCACCGAGGAACCAGAACACAGGCCAGCCTTCATGTTCGCGGTAAATGACATACGTGAGGAAGTTAATCACAGAGCTCTGGGTTTACCGGCAGCAAAGTCTGCAATGCTGTGAGAGGATGAGAGGTAACGCTCTGGGCAGGCACTGCTTTTCCTGCATCATGGGATGGCTAAGCCATTGTGTACCCAGCAGAGCTTTATACAGTCGGGAACTCACCGAGGGGTCAAGCAAACTAGTTCAGAACCTCAGCCTTTGGCTTTCTGTTGCCTCCTGTCCTGTAACAGAGGTCAAGTGGTTCTCCCTGTTATGAGGCAAGGGTTGTAGTTCAGGTTTCATTTTTTGCCTGTACCTACTTAAGGCAAAACTCAGAACCAGAAGACACTGCCCAAAGGTCTTCTTCCTCCATACTGTCGCCCTTTTCATGGTTGAAGGAAAAGTCCTTCATCTTCTGAGGACAAAAGTAGAAGCTCTGACCTCAGTCTTTAACCTGACCTGAATTGTTCCCAGTTCTTTGCGCAACACCTGGTGTTTTCTGCGGAGGGATATTCCCCAGCAGGCAACCTACATTCACCTTCTCCTCTGATCCTCCAATAAGACACTGCTCTGGGCATGAAGTACCTCTCCCTACCCCTGCTGGATTCTCCCCTCTTCCCTTCCTCTCCTGGTAGACCTCCCCAGTCCCTACTGATCCTACAAAAGACACTTCTGGCTGCAGCTGTACCTGGGCGGAGTGGGATAAAAGCATAGATGTAGAATGAACCTGTGCTGTGATAGCAGTCGGGGCCTGTCCAGACATGACAGCTTCCCTGCCCCTTCCCAGCGGAGTGCTCTCAGGAGGGCGGGGAGAGCTCTGTAGCACCTAAGTGGAAAAACTGGCTGGGCTGTGCAAGGAGAGGGGATTGCTGGAGAAGGGCAAGGATCTTGCGCTTCTACCTTCACCAGCAGCCCAAGTGAAATGAGCAGGAAGCAGTGGGGATTCATAGGGGCACCAGATCATTGTAGTAGAACAAAGCAGAGAGGCAGGGCACCCTGCTGACCCTGAGAGCAGTGCATGGAATCTTTTTTCTGTATGCCTTAGCCTTGTGCCACACCGCTCTGACAAGAGCAGAGATGTGCTGTCTTTTACCTTCCTTCCTGCAGTAATACATATCCCCTGAAACATCACACATATCCTCTCCCCCGACAAACACACAAAGTTGCCCTAAGAAGCTGGATCTTGTCCCCTCTGTGGCAACGGGAGAGCCCTGCACTGCTTGCTCCAACAACCCTGGCTTGCTCTGTGGCTCAAGTACCCCAGTGACTCCTATGCTTGCTAATTGGTCTTCCTCAGAAATGAGCCAGGCACCAACAGTATTGTGCAATGTGCTTTACAGTTTCCCATGGCAGAAGAGCCATCCCAGTCCAAGCAGAAGGGGACACAGAGGAGAAACTTGCCTCCCTCCGGCTCTCAGCTTTCTAGTCACGGGACAAATAGACTGTTCCATGTGTCTGACCCGTCTGCCCTGAGAGAACAAGGCTGCCATTTAAGGGTTGGGAACCAGTTGTTGAGTGAGTCAGTGTCAATCACACAGTTACAGCTCGCAGAAACTAGCTGCAGAGCTGAAGGCTCCTGGATGAAGCCCAAGAGGGAGTGGAGAGGTGTGTGCAGGTCTTACACCTGACACATGAGGAGAAAAATCACAACTGGGAAAGAGAAGCTAAGGAGAGGAGAAAAGGTATAAGATACACCTGGCAGGCACAGAGGGCAGGCAAGAGAGGTAGACCACGCTAACTCCCCTGATCCCACTTTATGCTTACAGATGCTCTGATCTCTAGCTCCCTGGAACCTCTCCCATGGCCTACAGCCAGTGTCTGTCTGCATACTCACCTACGCAGCTCCCATCGACTTCCTCAAACCCCACAGTGCAAAGGCATCGGCCCATTGGTACCAGCCACTCCCCATCAGTGCTGCAGTGCATCCTAGGGGGAGAGCCCGCTTCTTCAGCCGCATACTCCACGCAGACCCCGGGCACTTCTGTCAGCCCCTCTGAACCTGCTAGCGTCTCTGGGAAACGGGCCAGGCCCCGCACTGCCTCTGGGCAAGTCTTGTAATACACTCGGACAGACACCATGGCTACGCATGCCCCAGAGTTCTGGAAGGCCAAGTAGAAGCCCCGGCGAGACAGCTTCCCAATGGGGCACACTTCTGTGTTCAGCTGCATGGCACCCGATTCGATGTCTTTGCTTGTGAAACTTCGGTCTGCTGCCACAGTGTTGAGCTAAGTGAAAGAGAAAAAGACAACAGCGTTAACATCTGAACAGGCAGCAGCAGCTGAGATACGCATGCCTCTCAAACTTCTTTTACACTAAGGCCTTTTAGAGGCTGTATGGTCAACTGCTTTTAATGCTAGTGCACTGCATGCTTTCTTTGCATGTGGAAGAAGTGTTAACAGCAGGGTCAGCATGCTTTCTTGCCTCTATACTTTCCACCATCTCCTTTCAACTCCTTTGCAGTCGTTCACTGGTCTTACACAGTACCTTATCTTCTGAGTCTCTGATCTGAGAGGTCTTTAGGAACCGCCCCAAAGGAGCAAATCTCTCTTCTGTGAGATTTTTCTTTGTTTGCAAATTGTATGCAGTAAAATCACAACTGTGCTTAGAGTTGTGTTTTTAAATTGACCAGTGAATCACAGCCACCTCTTTCTAGGGTATACTTGGTGCAGATCAGATCATCTACTACAAGGTGCTTCTCCGACAGTGCTCAATGTATTTCAGCGCTGTAGACACTTGGGTGAAAAATGCTCCCACGCTCTTACATTCCCACAAAGGATGAGAGTGAGAGATGCTTTCAATGCCTGGGAAAATGGGAAAGGCCTCCATGACATCATGTGATCTGGAAAAGCTGAACGGGGGTGGCCTTCCTTCCCAGAGAGCATGATGGTGGGGTAGCCCTTCTTCTCGGAGAGAGAGCCTGATAACTGATCTTCTCTACTGCAGGCCCCTCCCCATTACATGACACCACCTGCTCTGTGTAGCTGGATGGCAGATGAAAGGATCTGCACAGCAGCCGCATCTGGCAGTGGGATCCCAAGGCAGCTTTAGGAGTTGCAGAGGTATCGCGCAAATTCACCTGGTAGGTCCCAAGCTGCAGGGGAGGTGGAAGAGCACTGGGGAGGCAGGGGAATCCCTTACCAGAGTCCTGCTCTGCCTGTGGTGGCCTTTACCGTTCTTTGTTTTCATCACATTGCTTAAACTGCAGATGAAAGGGCATTCAAATAATTTAGGTCTGTGGCTTCTTTTAGGACAGAACCGGGTTATTGTTATTTTTGTAAAGCTCCTTTACAAAAAATCTGAGGTTCCCTGTTCTGCAATTTAAATGTTTCCATGGCAAGAGGGCGCTATGTTGGGGGAAGCAGCACTTAAAATATAGCAGTGCCAACAAGGGAGAATTGCATTATAGCAAGCCATCACCTCCAGTTTTAGACAACAAAAACCCTGTATCTCGTAACAATCAGAGTAAATGATCAGGAGCACAGAGACTTGAACTGGATTCTGTTCTTCCCTTGGTCTAAACTTGCTTTGTTACCTAAGGCGAGTCAAATTTCTTTGGTCTCTGCTCTACTATTTCTAAAAATTGGTGTAACCATCTAGCACTGTTATAACCCTTTAGAATCCTTACCTACGTGGGGACTAGTTAAATAAGTGCTTATGCAGAATGGAGAGCTGATCTCATTTGAAACCCCCTGTGCCTCCTGTGGCAAAGACTGCTCTGAGCATCACAGAGGGCACTTAGGGCAAAGTTTATTCTAAGGACAACACTTACTATCCGTGCCCCTCCCCAGGTGCTGGTTCTCCTGGCCTCCACCAGCCAGCAAGACACACCTAGCTTAAGCTGAACGATATGACTAGTTTAAGCAGAAAGATATGACTCAGTCTATATCTCAGTCATTTCCCCCAGCACTACGAACCTTGATGAACAGTGGACGGCGGAACTGGATCCCGACATCTTGTTCAGACTCCATATAATAGAGATTGAAGGTCTCTTTGCAGGTCACCACTTCACCTTTGAAGCTCTTGCAGTCCCTGACAGTAAACTTTAGCTCCACATAAATGCGGGAGGCTGCCTCACCCCGATAAATCCAGTTGGTCCGAAGCCAGTGATCAGTGTCACCCTCGGAAAGTACACTGCAGTCCTGGTACATGTAGACTGGGGTACCATTTATCATCTGTTGCACTTCACTCCACTGCTCCCAGGTAAAAGAAAACATTGTTAGACAGATGTGAGAAACAAGTTCCGCTGCAAATATGACAAAATCTAGCCTAAAAGATCCATTCCCATATAGCATTCAGGGCTCAAAGCCTGGTTAGCTTAAAGGTCTCTTACACTGAGCAAAAGCTGCATCTGGTCTAGAGCCCCATATCAGCCTAAACTCTTTACATAGGGAGCAAAGAGGATACTGTAATTGGGATCTGCCTTGTGACAAACTGAAAGGGAACAGCAGTGCATGGACCCTTGCACATCCCCTTCATCCTACATCAGTTCCAATCTTTTTCTTTCATACACTGTCTTTTATTAAATGGAGAAAAAGGCCCACCACTCCCATGTATTGGCCACTTCTCTGCCACCATTGACATTCAAAGTGTACAGTAGGACATATCAGATCACACTATTATCTGCCCCTAAAAATAGCGCACAGCACTTAGGGGTAAGAGAAAACATGGCCTGACACAACCGGAAGGTCAGCTCCCGAAGGACTGTGCTAGAGCACGCACTCATTAATTTGGAGTTCATGCTTCTTTAAGTGTGATATTTTGCAAACTCTGATTTAACTATTAGAACTTGGTTGATTTCCCTGATTTCATACTAGGTTCTGTTTTGTCCCCAGGCATATAATGGCTGAGAGGAGGATGTGGGCCCAGCTGGTTATAAAACTTCACTGATACTATTTGTATGAATCCAATAGGGTTTGATACATATTTTAACACACACTTCTGCTGAATTTTATGTGGTTCTAGTTTTGTTTCCTCACCACAGATCAGATGCAAAATGCAAAGAATATTCACTTTTGAGTAAGTCACATATGAGAACTGAAAACTTGGAAAGTAGGGTTTTGTCCACAGGGAAAATAGCTTAATCCTTTTTCCTCCTGTGCTAAGACTGCCTTTCTCATTATGACTTAAATGTTTAATCAAATTAAATTGAAACAAGTGCCCACGTAGGTATTGGCACAAGTTTAAGCATCTTTTAAATCACACCCCAGGTTCAGATAAAATTTAAACAAGGCCTCAGTCTCTATATTGCTGTAGGGGCTTGTCAAGTCTCATGGGCTTAGCACGAGACTTACATTTCTCCAGCACCACCACCTTCTGTACTCACAGCACAACCCTGTAGCCTCTCTCATAGCTTCTCATCCCACAGACCAGGTTACTCTGATAGCAGAATACAAGAGATGGACCCTTCATCACTGAGTGCCAAAGGAGGCTCTGCTTTCATGCCATGACTTAGAGCACACCTCCTATACAGCCCCACTCTGAAAACTATCAGCGTGCTTTCTCCAAGCTAGCAAGCCCTGCTGGTAGCACAAGCTCCTATCTGGCTGATTTCAGACATTTACCTAAGTGCATACTAGCAGTCTCCTCCCAGGAATTTCTGCGGATGGTATCTATGTCTCCTTTCTTGTTTCCTTTTTCTCCGTGTAATTAATCTCCAGTGTTACCCCACCCTCTTAATCTGATCCAGCTGGCATATAACTGCACCACACAGGATTTACACTTATTTCACTTACCAGAGGTCAAAGGACTTAGGATAGCAAGAGAGAGAAATGGACTCATCAGTTCCAATTGATCAACCAGAAGGGGCAATTACTTAATCACCCTTGCACTATTTCATTGAAGAACTTCTGGAAAATGCTACATAACTGAATTTACAACACATCCTGAATTAGATTGAAATAGAAGAATAGAAGTTAGAAAGGAGAATAAGAGCAAAGAAACTGCCAGTGTTAGGACTGGCTTTTAGAAGCATTTTCCATGGGTGTTTGCCTCCACCAAGCCGATGGGAAATGCATAATTGCATTTGAAGGCCAAGAGTTAGACAAGTTTCCATTAGCAGTTTATCCTAAGGCAATGCCACAGACAAGTGTCACCAGAAAGCAATTTTTGCATGTCTCACCAAAAGATATAAGCTGTTGTGATGCATGTCCTGAATATACCATTTTCAAAACTTAAGCGATACAGGACCAAAATTTCATTTTCAATAGTGATAACTCTAGCAGAAAAATTTCCTTTAAACTCTACTGCTGGAAAAAATCCAACTGCTAACTCCTATATTTCTTAGCTCATCTCAGCCCAGCTTCTTCCAGACTGAGCTCTTCAGGGCAAAGATGCTTAGCAGTGACTATTGCACAGTTTCATATGCAGTGTGGTGCAAAGAAATAACAAGGGAGTCAGACTTGGTTTTTCTAGACTCTACTGCTGATGGGTAAAGGAAGTTAAATGAGGAAATTATTTATGCTAACAATACAGAACTATTGTTAAATATGCTTGTGACTTCTTTTCATTATTCAGTAAAGCTTTTAAATTCAAAGTAGTAGAGGAAAACTGTTACATACAACACTTAATGAAAGGGTGATGAATCCAGAAGTTGCTAAGCAACTGTCTGACATCCTCAAAGAATCTGCTGCAAAATCAAAATGTATGCCTCAGATTTTTAATGTAATGTTCTTAATGACCATGTGTGGTAAAGTCTGGCTCAATCAATATGAACTGCTTGGCTGTCCAGTTTGTCTGCCAATGACATTGAATCAACCTCCTTTGATAATACAACTTTCAACCCATTTCATTCCCAAACTGTATCCTTACTCCAGTCATCAGTTTGGCCAGAGGATGGCAAACATTCTTCTAGGAGAACTGAGGGTCAGTGGGAGTCCGACTTCCTCATTTTAGCCGTGAGTGAACTGTGATTCTACAGTGAACTGTCCTAGATAGGCACAGTGAACTGTGATGCTACAGAAAACCTTCTCATGAGATTCAGAATCATAGACTCAGGGTGGAAAGGACCCTTGGAGGTCATCTAGCAGATCACCCTGCTCCAAACAAGCTAAAGAGTTCTTAAACGGTTTAAATTTTATTCTTTAAAACTCTTTTTAAACTTGTTTACATTTAAATTCTTTTTTAAGTTTAAGTTTAAACTGTCTTTAAACGAGTCTTTAAACTTTTAAAACCTTTTAGAATTCTTAAAAAGTTGCTAAGAAAACAAAAGCCAGTACATTCAGGAGAGGGCCATAAATTAGGAGCTTGACTTTCTAAAAAGTCTAAGGATGTAACCATTGGATTTGAGAGCAAAAGGGTGTTCTGTATTTCTCAGGAAGCCATATACTAACACAGACACTTGGTTCCAGAGATTAGTTCTTGAAAGTCTTGGTCTGGTGATATAATATAGAGCAAAATAATTCCGGCACAGCAACTAAGTCTTAAGTGAAAGAATACATCAAAGCAAAAGTACTCTCTCAGTAACTTCAGAACACTGCAAGTTTGGGAAAAAAGAAGCCAACTTTCCTCCCATTGCTAGGTTGGATTAAATAGAAAGAGGGCAGTGGTGGAGACAAGCTGTCTTTATGAAGGCAGTTCAGAATGACTTGAATGACAATCTGGAAGGGTGCCAGTAGATATTTGTAGTAAACAGTATTGGTTTGGTCTGCCTTGCGAGTAAAGATCCAAAGGTAAGATAAGGTACATGCCTTTTAATATCTGCCTTGATCAACTCTCAATTGATTATACAGTTTGAAGCTCTGAAGGCTAACAAAGGCTTACTTTGCTTTTTCTATAGATGAGCCTTCTCTAGGTTAGTCTGTGTCAAGGAGCCTATCTAGGACAACCTGTGATTCCTACATCCATCTGTGGGCTACTCTTCCTATGATCTGCCATAGGGTATAAGATGGAAACAAACTGAGACAGTTCGTATGACTTCTTGAAGTTACCCTCTCAGGCTCTGCAGGCATCAATAGAGCAGTCTCTTTTGGTTTTAGTCTTTTTTATGTGGAAAAAGGCCCCAACAAACTTTTTATGATGACGAATACAAATTTGATCGTTGCTATTAAAGAGGTAGGCTACCAGTGACAGAGGCAACAGACAGTGACAGTATTGCAAATCATTAGGCTCAGAAGAGCTTCTGGCTCACAACAGTAATGCTGTCTCCATCTCCAGCTTGCCAGGGACTTACCCTGTCTCCTTTCAGATAAGAGCCTGCCTGCTGTGACCTATATTTCATTTGCCTTCACAATAGCTTTGCACAGTGGCTTCCAATCTGTGGCCTGCAGACTCTGGGAGAAAGGCATAGCGCTACTTTCCAGAGACTTACAGAAGGCAAGCATCTCACCAATAGGCTTAAAGTTACTAATTTAAGATGTGTGTCTCCACTGGAAAAGTTAGGAGTTCATATACTGAAAACCAATAACTTGTTTAACTTTGGGTTAGACAGTTGCACTAAGATGAAAAGACTGGCTGAGTTAGTACAGCCAACTACAGTGTACCTGTGCTTAGCAAGTGCATTTCTTCCCCATTTAATTTGCAACAGAATTCAGAGTACTATTTTAATCCATGGAATCTCTTCCTAAGGAAAAATTGCCAGGCCCCGAACCAGCAATCTTTCTCAGCAGCAATACATCACTGGTGTCCCAAACCTTTAACCACCTAGCAGAACACGCACTGCCGAATGGTTTCTGTTTCCTTCCCCTGGCAGCACTTTTGCCTTTGGAGTCTATTTGACTTTTGTATAGTAGCATTTGCATACTACCATAACCAAAAAAAATTTCCTGGAATAGATTCAGAGTTGAAGACAGTTGTACATTACAGGTTCGGCTGTACTGCATTCTTAGCGTAGTGGCTCAGAGGAAAGACTGTGACAATACAGTCATCTTGTTGATACCTGCCATGATAGGATGAACAGCTTCTCTTCAGCTAAAATACACTTCACAAAAACCTGTCAGTAGGTAAAGCTAGACCAGCCAGTCAAAAATAGCAGCACCACAGTGGTGTTTTGACAGTATTCCAGAATGAAGTTTCTGTGACCCTTCACTGAACGTTTCTCAATACTCTTGCAAGTTCTTTTGCTGGTGTGGAAGACAATTTAGATGATGATGATGAAAGAAGTGTGGTGACATCTAGACACTTAACTTCATGAGTCCTGTAACTTTAGATCTGAGGATGGCAAAGAGGCTGCTTTTATTTCTTTGATCTTTTGGCAATGGTCAGGAAAGTTTGATTTCATCACATCATCATGGAGTCTTTGACACAACTGAACGTACAAGTGATGTTTACTTGTCTACAGTATCTTTCTGGGTGGGATGATATATTTTTTCCCCACAATGATCCATTGATTATTTCTAGGGAGGAGCAACTGCATTATGTAATTACTTGTCCTTTAGGGCACTAGCACACAGGTCTCCATCCAACCTATCTCCTTCCAATTTAACTTGTACTCAGGTTCTTACGGGAAGATAAGGTGCTAATGTGAGCCACAGAGCTCCTGCACATTGATTACAAAACCTGTTTATCAAACTCTGGTTCTGCTGTCTGCTCATTCTCCTTACTGTCTGGCCACATTAAGGTCTTGTATGAAAACAGTTCTGGTCACAACAGATGCTATTAGGTAAGGGATAATGATACTGTAGTCCAACATTTCACCTAGGTATTTTGGAAAACTTGTTTCATATATACCTATTTTGCTAAGACCCTCTAACAATACCAGTAACTACAAAAAGGACAGGAGTGGAAAATCAGATGGTGCATCTTAAAGAGTTCAGAGTTCTTGGCTAAAGTCGTATTACCAGTAAAGCAAATGTTAGCTCTCAAGTTATTTTTGCATTACATTGTACATTGCACAGGATCCATTGTAAATGGAAGAGATATTTTTTTTCAAGGCAAAGGGCTTTGTATGGTGTGAGTTATGGTTTTGTATGTTGTGTCAAATATACTTCCAGTATTTACAGAGAACCTGGGAAATTATTCTGATGGCAATGGGCAACACTTGCTCTGTTTGCATAGGTTCCTTTTAAAGATGAGTGACAGATCAGGTGGAATCCCACACAGGAATGGGGTAATTGTGCCTTTTCTTTGGGATGATCAAACCTGCCTGGAGAAAAGAAGCTGCAGGAGATGGCAGCATGAAACTCACAGTGAGGAGCTGGCAGGCTCCAGGCCAAGCACAGAGAAGCCAGGAACTAGGCCTTAGAAGCAACAGAAATAACGTTCCAAGAAATCAGAGGGAATACGCACATTTTTCTGCAACTCTGCCTCTGAGATGCTAAGAATAGTGCTTCAAAGTATAGGTCCATCCAGAAGGACACAGCAGACAACAAAAGATATAAAGCCTTTCCTTTCTAACCTGCCTGCCTGCAAACTCACCAGTATTTTGGCTGGTATTATAATAAAAGTTATTTTGTTTTTTTTACTTTAAATAGCCTGTTAGTCTTCTCCAAGGCCCTTGCTATAGGCAGACTCATCTCAAAGCTCCATCTGACTTGTGGTGCTTTTGTGTTGACGTGAGGAAGTTCAGTGAACCTTGTCCACTCTCATTCAACAGCTATAAAAGGGTGAATCAGCTTCCTGAAGCTGCTAGGCAACAGTGCTGTCATCCCTGTAGTGCCTGAGCAGCCGTGGTGTTGCATGTCATGGGTGTACAGCATCTTCGCATTGGCTCAGTCTTTTCTGCCCTCCAGGTCACAACGCTGAGTTCACTAGCTGAGATTGCTACTTGGATCTGTGGCAGTGAATTCATCCTCAGCTACCTGGCTGGCAGCTCGTGCAATCTGGCCTGCAGTACAGTTATTAATTTACACTTCCTCTCATCTCACTTTTTTACTTCCCTCTCTTACCCCTCTGTGTAAAATAAAGTATATCTGGATATGCGTAACATTTTTTTTTTTTACTTCTCTCCCAAATCCATGCAAAATAACTAATTTTCACTTAACAGAATATCATCAAGTACCTCCACCAGTCTGCATATCAACAGCAGCAGGACATATCAAGATATGACTGTGAAGCCAGAGCTGTTCCTATTTCCAGTTAGTTGTTGATTTTACTAGGCATTTGTCGCTTATTTCTGTACAGATCCTGTTCCCTTGAAAGAGCTAATCCCCTATCCCTAATACTTAAATTGAGAGCAGGCTGAGGTATATACTGCTACTCTATTCCAAGTTCAGAGGTGATGACATCCCTTTGAGTTAGATCTTAAAGGACATGCATTGTCAACAGTTGTGGGAAAAGATGCACACAATAGCATTTCTGACGGTTATTTTTCACACCGCCTTCGGGTGCTACAAAAAGATGACTGGCTGAGACTCATTCCAGGTAAGACTATCTGAGTAAGATACCAAGAAGTCTGATTAAGTGAACTGCCCAGGTTTAATGAAATAGGAGTGCTGCACTGGAATCACTTGCAGGTTGAGGTCTGTGTGGCCCACAACACAATTTCCTTCATGATGAATAGAATAGAATAGAATAGAATAGAATAGAATAGAATAGAATATTTCTGTTGGAAGGGACCTACAACGATCATCTAGTCCAACTGCCTGACCAATTCAGGGCTGACCAAGTTAAACCATGTTATTAAGGACATTGTCTAAATGCCTCTTAAACACCAGCGTAGGGTATCAATCACCTCTCTAGGAAGCCTGTTCCAGTGTTTGACAACCATCTAGGTAAAGAAGTCGAGTTGCAGCTTTGAACCATTCCCACGCTTCCTATCACTGGATCCCAGGGAGAAGAGATCAACACCTCCCAATCCACTTCACCTCCTCAGGAAGCTATAGAGAACAATAAGGTCGCCCCTCAGCTTCCTTTTTTCCAAACTAAACAAGCCCAGAGTCCTTGACAGCTCCTCATAGGCCATTCCCTTCAGCCCTTTCACCACCTTTGTTGCCCTTCTCTGGATGCATTCAAGGACCTTCCCATCCTTAAATTGTGGGGCCCAGAACTGCACACAACACTCCAGGTGAGGTCGCACCAACACTAAATACAGCAGGATGATCATCTCTTTTGACCGGCTGGTGATGCTGTGTTTGATGCACCTCAGGATGTGGTTTGCCCTCTTGGCTGCCAGCGCACGCCGCTGACTCCTCTTGAGCCTGCTGCCCACTAGCACCCCCAGGTCCCTTTCTGCAGGGCTGCTCTTCAGCCACTCCTCTCCCAATTTATACTTGTGCCCGGCGTTGCTCCATCCCAGGTGCAGAATCCAGCATTTGGACTTGTTAAATTCCATCCCGTTAATCATAGCCCAATGCTCCAATCTATCTTGATCCCTCTGGAAGGCCCCTTGTCCCTCAAGAGAGTCAACAGCACCTCCCAGTTTGGTACCATCAGCAAACTTGCTAATGGTGCATTCACCTCCTGCGACCAGGCCTATCTGTCTGAGCAGATGTGGTGGAAACAGAAACCAGCCATCAGCTGTTATTAAAATCTAGGACCTCTTAGTCCAGTGGAACAGTATCTCGCCTTGCTAGAACCTGAAGGCATGTAAACATTATCGTGTGGTCAGCGATATCAAAGTTGCTGACAGGTCACAGGTACTTGGTGTAGTCTATTACCTAAAGAAAATAATTGAGCACCGCAGAATTTGTACTATGCCTGGGATTTAATAGAAAAATAACAGCATAAAAAAAAAAAAAAAAACCAAAACTGAGCACTGGGTTACTCAAATTGCATTCACATAGCTTTGGCAGCTGCTCTGTTCACAATCAGACCTCCTGTGAAACATGGAGTGCACAACTGCACAAGCAGTGTTTTTGGAGCCACAATAGTTGCAGTTAGTGGCTATTTATGAATATCCTCTGGGATGTGTTAGGTCAGTGGGACTAAATGCAGATCTTTAGTCCTGTGTGAAGGTATATTTTGGAACAGTTGAGCACATCAGGTGTCATGCACACTGGGAGACCTGGTAGAAAATTTGAAACTCACAGCAACGCTTTGAAGTATGTGTGGAAGCATGCAAGGGTATCAAATAGGCAGAAAAAATTATGTCCTCCATCTCACCATGCATAGGAGATTGAGAACAATAGCCATGTAGAAAGGAAACTAAGAAAATCACCTGGAAGCTTTAATAATACTATGATCCATGCAGGAATATCATTTGGGAAAAACAAGCTCCATAAACCAGCTACCAGTTGAGAACTGAACATTGCTGAACCTTTAGCATGTAATAAATATGACACAGTTTGGCAATTAGTGGCAGCAGCAGAGTTCATGTGATTTTTGAAATAACAGATGATATCCAATTTAAAAACAAAGTTACTGTGAGAAAGGACTCTTCTCCAAGCAAAGGCAGCTTTAGAACTGGTGAAAACATGCTCCCCCAAAAAAACTACTAGCTAAAAAAGAATAAAGTGTGTTAAATTATAATCCATTCAACAGCATAGAGACAGAAAGTCATATTGCGAGGCCCAATATGCAGCATTCGACAGTTCAAAGGGCTTAGAACTTAAATAGTCACATATAATCATGAAAGTATGACTGGATTATGCAAATACTATTCCCACACACACAAAGGAAATTGGACATGGTGGACAAAAGGAAAATTTCAAGATAGGCCCACAAGCTAGGGGTGAAATAATCACAGCAACTAAAGAAAAATACTGGATTGCCCAATACATTGCTCCACAGACTGATTCAGAAAATCCATAGGAATAGATATTACAGAGTTCAAAACATTACATCAGGTAAAACTGGAAGGACCTTTTGTGCCTGGGCTAAAAATGCAAGCTCAGAATGCTAATGAACAAACAATGCAAAACTGTCACGTAACCACAGAAAGATTTAGGTGGGGAAGGGACCTTTGGGTCTCTAATGCCCTGCTCACAGCAAGGCTAACTTCAAAGCCAGGTTAGGTTGATCAGGGCCTTTCTATTAAAAGAAAAATGGAAGAGGATAACATGACTCCTCATCACCATCTGTTCAAAGCTGATGCAATTATATGTGGAAGCAAAATAGAGATAACTAACTTTTTATAATGTTATTTTACAGGCTGCCAAGAAGCAACGCTACTATGCCTGGTAACTGAATTTGTTGGTGATAGGATTTGAGAAGTCCTTTTATGGAAAGTTTCAGTGATTTTTTAAATCAGAGGAAGTAGCCAGGCTATTTGTGCAGAATGGGGAGCCTTAAAGATATATCAGAGGAAGTAAATTCCAGACTCCTGACACCTTCAAAGTGATCATCATTCGCTCTCTAATATTTGTTAAAAGACAGGAATCTACCATGACTACTGAAATACACCTCCCCATGCCCAACTGGTATTGCTATCTCAAAAGTTCAAAGACAAAAAAAATTACCAAGGATTTTGTTAGATGATGGGAGGGTGGGGGTGGTAAGGAAGATAAGAAAGTGATTATAGGAACTACAATCTGCATTTTTAAGGGCCTAGTGTGGTGGGTTGACCCTGGCTGGATGCCAGGTGCCCACCAAAGCCACTCTATCACTCCCCCTCCTCAGATGGAGAGGGGAGAGAAAATATAACGAAAGGCTCATGGGTCGAGATAAGGACAGGGAGAGATCACTCACTAATAACCATCACGGGCAAAACAGACTCAACTTGGGGAAATTAGTTTAATTTTTTACCAATCAAATCAGAGTAGTATAATGAGAAATAAAACCAAATCTTAAAACACCTTCCCCCCACCCCTCCCTTCTTTCTGGGCTCAGCTTCACTCCCAAATTCTCTACCTCCTCCCCCTGAGCGGTCCAGGGGGACAGGGAATGGGGGTTGTGGTCAGTTCATCACACATAGTCTCTGCCACTACTTCCTCCTCAGGGGGAGGACTCCTTACACCTTTTCCCTTTTCCAGCATGGGGTCCCTCCCACAGGAGACAGTCCTCCATTAACTTCTCCAGCCTGAGTCCTTCCCACAGGCTGCAGTTCTTCACGAACTGCTCCAGCATGGGTCCCTTCCAAGGGGTGCAGTTCTTCAGGAACAGACTGCTCCAGCGTGGGTCTCACATGGGGTCACAGGTCTTGCCAGCGAACCTGCTCCAGCATTGGCTCCTCTCTCCACAGGTCCTGCCAGGAGCCTGCTCCAGCGCAGGCTTCCCACAGCATCACAGTCTCCTTCAGGCATCCACCTGCTCTGGCATGAGCTACTCAATGGACTGTAGGTGGATATCTGCCCCACCATTAACCTCCATCGACTGCAGGGGGACAGCCTGCCTCATCATGGTCTTCACCACAGGCTGTAGGGCAATCTCTGCTCTGGCAGCTGGAGCACCTCCTCCTCCTCCTTCTTCACTGACCTTGGTGTCTGCAGAGTTTTTTCTCTCACATACTATCCTCTCTCCAATTGCCATGGTTGCACAGCAACTTTTCCCTCTTCTTAAATATGTTATCCCAGAGGCACTACCACCATCACTGATGGGCTTTGCCGTGGCCAGCAGCAGGTCCACCTTGGAGCCAGCTGGCGTTGGCTGTCAGACATAGGGGAAACTTCTAGCACCTTCTCACAGAAGCCACCACTGACCCTCCCCCCACCTCCGGCTACCAAAACTTTGCCATGCAAAACCAATACACCTAGTTTCCAATAGCAGACTAAAATGAATGAAACCCTTTCTAAGCAGGTACTACAAAGCAAGCTAGCACAACCCTTTTAGCAAACAAACTTCTACAGACACTTTAATAATTAAAGTACAGACACTTTCACTTAAAGAATATCTTTAAGCTTAGGCAAGATTTCACTGCCAGTTAATGTACTCTAGAAGTGCAGAAGAATGACCCATGCTGTCCAAAACTGACAGGTATACAGCTCGGTGTTCTTAGGCTGAGCATGTGTTAACAGAAGCATTGTCTACACTGGATACAGACCATGTCTGACCATGAAACAAGCACACATGGCAATCCACTTCACCCATTGTCATTGGCTAAAAGTGGGGTGAAAACAAACGTGTAATTCTGCCTCCACAGAATTATCCAATCTCTTCTGGACTATGCCTCTGAGACCTTGTCCATATAAAGCATGAAAATTCCTCACAGCAAATTCCTCCTTTGTGTGATAAGCATATTGACACAAATCCAGCTCACAGATGAGAGATCTCTGGCATCTGAGGTTAGGTACAAGTAGCATTGTTACATGAAATATACCCTTCAAATCTGTATGCAATACAGCTCAGATGTTTGCAGCCTGTTACTAATCAAGCTAGTCAGACTATTCAGTATTAATCTTAGTTCTTTTGTGTCAAAAAAATGTTCTGAATTAAACTCAGTTCTCTTTCAAACATGTTTCCTTCTTCGTTTTGGAAGAATCATTTCAGAAACAGTTATTCAAAGTTCTGATTCCAAGAGAATCACCCATTGTTCCGTTTTTGCTTGTGGCAATTTGTCAGCCTTCCACCTAACAGTTATTGGGAAATGACGTAATTAGACAAACCCCTGCAAGAGTTGCTCATCGGAAGTCAATGAATCTATTCTTCATCCTCTGTGAGTTTATCAGTCATCGGTATTCTGATCTATTAGTTTAGATTGCTCTCAGCCATGTTTTCCATCATCTTCTACAATTCCCAGTTACAACTGCTGTATTTTAAATATACATATTTTAAAAAGCAGATGTGGCACAAGCAGCTGCTGTGAACCCACTGTGCAAAAATCAGATGTTCTGTAACACAGGTTTTATCTTCTTTCTATCAGATTATGTTTAGAATGCACTGTTCAGTGGTTTTTCCCAATCTCTTCAAGAGGCAGACTTCATCCTGAACATGCCTGCAGCCTAGTATTGGGTTAAAATTACCACACAGACAGTTGATGGGGACAACAAAGGGAACAATGGGCAAAACATGATCTACATGTATGTCTCACCAGGGCATCTGTTTTGAGTAGGGTATTATAATAATAATAATAATAATAATAATAATAATAACCAAACCAGCTGTACGAATGCATCCAATGCTGTTATGCCAGTACAGGAGAACCTCACCGTCTGGCTCCAGTTCACCCAGCAAGACTACCAGGAGTAGGAGGAGGCTGGGGTGAATTTAAACCAGCCACAGTGCATTACGGAGGAAAGTTATGAAAATGAGTTAGGAACAGGCTGAACCCAGGTCTACTTTATAAGCAGCAAGGGTAAAGACTCCTTCTCTATAGCAGAGCTTGGGGCTTGCTATTAAGATATGAGCATGAATGAGGCACTGGGACTATATATTAACATACATCCTTCTAACTATTGTAGCGTAGTTCCTGAATCCCCTTCTCTTTGTGCCTTCCTTCCACCACTCCCATAGTCCTGCTGTTACAAAGGAAACCATCTTTGACAATGTAGGTTGTGACGCTAGACGGACTGCTCAACTGTACTCCATAGAAAATAGCTGTACTTGGACAAAAAGAGCTGAGACCTCAGCTGTCTTTTGGGGTCCAATTTTGCAGTGGATTCAGGAGTAGAATTTGAAGCGCTTCCATCAACTCAATTTGACATTCATGAAACAAATGGAAATGCTTCTCTCATTATCAGCTGTTTGGGCCAAACACAGCATTAGGGCTGGGTGTAAGGTCCTAGAACCTTGCAGCCCACCCAGTAGGCCAGACTGCTGCCCCATGAGTTAACAGTTATTTCTTCAGTCAGCTGCTGTGTTAAAAAATGTGTGACCGAATCATTCAGTTCAGTACTCAAGAGGAAAAAAAAGACAGAACAACCCCGAACAGACAAAGATTCTAAATTCTTAAGAGACTTCGACACGGAAATACTTCTGCCATGGCTATTTGCCCAGAAATGGAGACATGAGATGTATTTGCAACGTGTTAGGGTGAAAAACTGGGTGATGATTTGACTTTTTCCTTTTCTCCCTTAAGTTTTATTACTTCATGGAAAAAATGTATTTCAAGGACGTGTTTAATCACTGAGAGCTATTGGAAGTCAACAGGCATCAGAAGAGCTACGGAAAGTCAGTGAGGCATTAGACCTCAAACAGCTGGCTGGCAGGTGAAGCTGCAGAGGTGAAAGGGCTGCAAGGGAGAGAGACTTACAAAGCATACAATGTCCAGGAGAGGGTGGAGGTGCAGAAGCCCGATTTTGGGAGGCAGGGTGAAATTTCAACTCAGATTATGTTTTTCTGTCATTTAGTACTCCCAGTGGCTCCCTTTCCTTAAGTATGTGTACTCACCCCTACTTCTGGAGGGTCTGGAAGCCAGCCCAGTTCACCCTGTGCAGTGCTTGTGTCAAGCAGATCCACTGAAAACCAGAAGGGGGAAAAAAAAATACATAATTAGTGACCCAACTCATACCATGGAATGGCTTCATCCTTGATCTGTCACAGAAGACAAAGCCTGCACTTGCTCTTTCAGCCCACAGTCCCATATCCTGTGTGACCTTTTACCTTCAAAAAGCATGGCTAGAGGAAGGATGGGAAGATACAAGACACTGCAGCTGGTCAGCAGTTAAAAGGTTTTCCTCATATAAAAGAACCCCTTTGCTTCCACCCTCCACTCAAGTAACACACACAACCCCCCAAAACAATGCAACCCCGACAAATTTTTGTTTCCTAAAGCTGCCCCAAAATGGCAGCAGGATGCTGAAGCCTATTGAAATGGGAACCCAGCATTAGCAGCTGAACACCTCTTTGCTTGGAACAGGAAGGCAGCAGACAAAATGAATGAAGAGGCAGGCGATCAAACAAATTACCAACACAAAAGATCAATCGGTGTCGCCTAGAGGTACTGTTCAGTACTTGAAACACAGTGGGAAACTACAGAGGCAGTGTGAAGTTGTCAAAGGGACTTTCCACCTTCACAGTACCCAAGAGCCATGAGAGCATCAGTTGCTCAGGCTGCTGGGCCCTCTCCCTCCAACCCAGGCTGCCCACCATCTGACGATGGCCTGGAAATCGTTTCACTCTCTCCCCCCATCACGATTGTTTTGGCCGTGACAGCAAGAGAATAATGGCTTCCAATGCACAGCGTTGCCACCTCTTGCAGAATTGCCATGCACGGCTGTGTTAAGCCTGGGCTCCTGGAGTCATGTGACAAAGGAGAAATTCAGTGGTACATTCGTTTTTAGCCCTCAAAGAAACTTGAAAATGTGATCAGAGTTTGCCCTCAAGTCTTGACCGGAAGAGAAATTAAAAATGTATCACTTAGTAGGCAAAGAGGGAGAAGGGAGAGGAGTTGGAATAAGTCGTACTGCTGGATGTGCAGCTTCGTGCCTGCCGGTGCGTCTGCCGGTGCTGCCAGGACAGACTGCTGGTTTCGGTGCACCTATGGCAGCCCCACTTTGGGAACATAGGAAACAGGAAAAATTCCTTAGATTCCCTTTTAGATTCCTGTGGGTGTATTCAGAGGGGTCATTTCTAAACATCTCAGAAAATAATTTGGGGGTGAAAGACAGGAGGGGGGAAATATTTAAATGGTATTTAAATAGCCAGATTTCCTCCCCCTCATCTGACTGCTTTACAAATACTGCCTGCCAACTACAAGTAATAGAGTGTAAAGTGCAGATCAGCAAGAATCCTGTGGAATGAGGAAGCAGGCTGTGGGCCCAGAATCGGAGATAAGAGGGATTGCACTGCTGTTTTCACCTCTGAAACACCCTTTCAGGATTGGGAGAAGGGAAAAGCAGGAATCCGGGTTTTGCAAGTTGGCGGTGTTCACAGCATGGTCATATGGCAAAACCTTCCTAGTCACAGACTCCCTGTCCAGACAAGGCTCCTCACTCACTTCTCTTCTGCTCTTAGTCTCTCTATTTGAGATACTATTCTTGTGTTGTTGGCTCCAAAAACTCCCAGGGTGAGGTAGCCTGTCCTTCCAGAACCGTCACCCAGATAATATCTATCCCACTCTTCAGGCCTGAAGCAGTGATGTGGAAGTGAGAGGGGCTGAACAGCAAGTTCTAGCCCAGCAAGAGAAAAGGAACTCGGCAGTGGCCAGGATGGGAACCTTGCCGAGCCCGTGTGCCATGCCACTGCACCGCCAGCAGCGGCTCCTTCCGCTGCCAAGCAGCCACTGGGGGGGGGGGAGTCCCCCCCGGAAAAGGG
>NW_009646842.1:643465-689981 GCF_000708025.1 Charadrius vociferus
GCTGCCAGCCAGCCACTGGAGGGGGTGAAGTCCACTCTGAAAAAGTGCCGCTCAGAGTGAAAACTCACAACAGGGATCCTCCAAGGAGAGAAAGAATGAGTCAGCAAGACTACAAGAGCACAGGGAGTACTCTGGGGCTACTAGCTCTTTGGTCCAGAGCCTCACTGCTAGGAATCTCACGTGGCTGTCCAGCCACATGGGAGGAGGTCTCCCCAAAAAGAAGAAAGACTTCAGATAAGAGAGGACGCCAGGGAAATGAGCTGTTCCCAGATAGATGCGTTAAGGAAGACTGGATCACAGACACAACCCAAACGAGATGGTTGAGATAGGGGAGAAGCTGGCAGAGAAGTCCCTGAGTGTTACTGCCAACTACTGGTCACACACTTACGGAACCCAGAGCCTGCGTGGAGCTACCTTAGATTACTTCTCACCTAGGCTGGCCTTCTCCACAATGTCTCCTAGCTGCATCCATGTAGCTGGATCCTTAATACAAACGTGCTTGGTGAGAACGCTTTACCAGAACACGCAGCACTCGCAGAGTCTGAGATGAGCCCATGGCTGAACTGCTGGTTATGACTAAGTCCTCTCGATCGAGAGCCTGGAGCAGCAGAGGAGAGGCCTGTCCTTGGGATGGAAAAGTCCCAACACCTCTCCTTGTGTGAAACAGAGACTGGAAGTCTCTGGCAGGAATTAACTGCAGGAGGAGGTAGGGAACGGGACAGAGGTTTACTCTTCCTCACCTCTCTATTAAAATTCCCATTCCCTAGATGTTTCATAACCACTGTGCAACTGCCAAGATGGAAGGAAAAAAGATCACTACATCTAAATAAAAGGGACTAAGCGGAACAGATATGGGAAGCAAGAGAGTCTTAAGAGAAGAGGTGGAAGAGGACACTACAAAGCCCAGCTCTACACTGGGGCAGGTGAAAGAGACTCCAAGCCTCCAAAAAAAAATATGACTGACTGGTTGTTCACAAGGGTTAACTCCCAAGAGGGCTTCCCGAGGAAACTGCGGGGGTGTTGGGGGGGGGAGAGAAACTTTCTGAGTTTGTGTTTAAACTTGTTATCTGCAACGCTTGTGTTTAAGGCAAACAGAGGCAAAATTCTCTTGGATCACTGGATATGCGGAGGCATTTGTGCTTTAACTGGGAGGGGGTGGAGAGGGAGGGGGGAGAACATACCTGGTGTGCCAACGAACTGAGCCACCAAGAGTCGGATGGGGTTTGCTGCTGGCCTTTGCCTCCCCCCCACGCCCCCACCTGCCCTCCCCAGACACCCCAGACACCCCAGCTCCCCCCGGGCCGGTCCGCGTTGTCCCTGCGGCCCCACGCTGCGGGCCAGGACCCGCTCCCTGTCCCCCGGAGGGTTCCCCCTCAGCCTGCCCGCCCAAACCCAACCCTCCCGGCTGGGGGACCAGCGCGGTCCCACGCCTACCTTCTTTCCCAGGCACCGTGGGAGGAAGGAGCGCCCCGCAGAGAAGGAGCCCGAGGGAGAGCTTGACGCCGCTGCTCCAGGTGCTCAGCTCCATGCCGGCCGGCGAGGGGGGTCGGCCGCCAGCCCCTGCCCGCTCTCCCGGCTCAGGCCTCCGAACCGCGGCTCCGGCTCCCGGTGCATGAACCTCTCCCGCAGCCTCCTGACGGCAGCGCACACATTGCACAACCTCCCTGGCCTGGCCCACAGTTATGATGAAAGATCAAGGCGAGTGGGTGGAGAAGCCGTACTGCCTTTACCTGTTTTAAAGGGGCTGGTCACAGACTTCCCATCTGGCAGGCAAATAAACCCACCTTAAAGGCAGCCACCTTTTTCCTGGGAGCCTCCCCTCCACCTTTGCTCCAGTCCCGTAAGGAGCCCCTGGTCCGGCCTGGCCCCCGCCTCTGCCCCCGGCCCGCCCTGGGGGCATCCCTAACTGCTGGAGATGAAAACAGCCCGGACACTGCGACAGAGACCGCTCGGTCCGCTTCTCTCCGCGATAACGTGGCTAAACCCACGCAGCCGTCCTTGCAAGTAGGTATTCGGGAAATCCATCCGTACCTCGTGGTAGCCGCCCGTTTTGTTCCCCGGGAGGTGACAGCCTGTCGCAGAGCGATAGCCGTGCTACTTTGTCTGGCAGAATTACTATTTCCCTTTTAGCAAGCTCCTCAGGATCCGTGGAAGGGGCCCGCTGCTTTTCGAAACAAAAATGATGGGAGAGCAACGGAGCCAGAAGGATACTCTCTCTATGTAGGAAGACCTCACGGGACTTTTACTTTCCTCCTTGAGGGACATAAATACAAAAGAACTTGCTTTTGTGCTATCCCTTCTGCTATTCCTCCAAGATGTTACTTCCACCCATACACAGCTATTACACCCCTCCCCACAAAATACAGATGACATTATTTCTCCACTTGCTGCAAGGCTGCATTCCTCCTGCACTCTTCCTCCTCCTCCCTAAGGAAGGCTAAAGAAAGGACTTTGTCAGGTTACCTAGAGAAGCTGGGGGTTCTCCACCCTTGGAGACGTTCCAGATCCGCCAGCACACAGTCGTGACCAACTTCTCTAGCTTTGGAGTCAGCCCTGCTGTGAGCAGGGGTCGGGACTACGAACCTCCCAAGGTCCCTTGCATCTAAATAGTTCCGTGAGTTCAGTGGTTCTCTAACCATACATCTCAGAAAACCAAAATCTATCCCAAGAAGTTTGAACACACACACACACACACACACACACACACAAGAGAAATTTGAGAACAAGTGGTTAAAATATTAAGCTTTACATTTTACATAGCACATGAAGTAAAATACCAGCACAAATAATGCAAATGTTAATGTTATTCAGAGTAGTTATATCTTGAATTTATTCCAGTTTAATCCTGTCTAAAGTGATCTTTCTCAGTCTGCGGTGCTAGGTCTCAAATTTTTATGCCCACCTTGCCCCTACATATGAATGACTCCCATTGCAGCACCAACATAAGGTTTCCCTGTCTACATCCTGTACCTTGAGTTTGCACTAGTGTAATGTATCCATCTCAGTCTTCAGCTGTACAATACTGTGCCTTTTTCAGTCTATGATGTAGCAATGGGGCAAATGGACCCACAGCTAACTTCTCCTTTGTGACGGGACAACATAAGCAAGGCCTACATAGACATCAAATGGGAAAGAACCATTTGCAACTGGAGGTTGAGCCTTAGGGCAGCTCAAGAGCTCATATCCTTCCTAAGGCAAAAAATTTCAGTGTTACAGCCTTACATTCAATTCCTCAGGGCTACCTGAGTTTGCATCTGTAAAATCTCAGAAAGGCCAAAGGTCTGGGGTGAAGTACCTGGGGAGGCTCCATCTCTGTTTCATTAGTGGGCAGATACTCAGGACATTTGATCTAAGCTATTTGGAATAGGCAGGAACAGACTTCCTAAGGTTTATTGGAGACGATGGCCTAAGAAAGGTTTACTTTCTTTTTCTCCCTCTTGTTAGTGTTGGTTGATGAGGGTCAGAAATTGGTGTACTGCAGCTGATGGTGGTCAGAAATTGTATGTACCACTTTGTTATTTTGTAGATTGGAGTTGACCTCCTGTAGCTCCCAGTAAGAATGTGTACAATGGTAGTCAAACAAAATACGGTCTAATGTTACAGCGAGATCAAGGTCTGCAGCAAATCTATAAACAAGCAGAAATATAAAAAAGCAGAAAGCCCAAATGCCTGGAACTTTACTGATAGCTGTAAAAGCTCTGCTGCATTGCCTTGCCACGTGTCCTCTGCACCAAAATGCAGATCCAAAGGGAAAAAGAGGGAATCTACACAGAGGCTGTACCCAGTACAGTGGAGTACTACATGTAAATTATTCACACAACTCTGCTGAGTATTTCATTGACAAGATCTTTTTGTTTGTGCATCAAAAGGTTGGATTTTTCATTTGGACAAAGCTGAGTGTCTAGTGAAAAAAAAAATCTGAAATAAATTAATCTCAAAAAATCTTTATCTTTATAATCATATTGTATGATTCTATGATTTACACCAACACAAGCTTTTCACTGTCATGGCTTCACAGTGACCTTCTCCTCTCTGGCATGCTTTTTGATGGTAAGAAGATAACTGCGTCTTTTAACCTCACTCTCAGCATGTCTTTGGGTTGAATCTCATCCTGTGTTTCTAGTCCCTCTGAGCATTTCTGAATTGCAGGGCATATTTTTTCCGTCCATTTCCCAGTATCCTCTTTCATGTATCACTGAGATTAGGTATCTAGCTAGAAAATATCACTACACAACACACCTGGGATTTCCTCCTACAGAAATGTGGACTTGTGGTGAGGGAACTGAGGAGGAATGGTATGCACCACGTCTTGTCTTGATGTACTTTTTGGGACAGTCAAAGGGCATTCCCAAGACTGAGTTGGAACGTGCTTCTTTTGAACTGCGCCAGAACTCTTTCATCTGTTTCTTATAAATTGTTTACTGTGTTTGCTGCTCCTCATATTTTAGAAAGAGCTATGAGTTTCACCATTGCGCTGTTAAATGTCCTTCTAGATGATGAATGAAACTGAACCTAGAAAAAATCTCTAGAGTTCCTCACTTGATATTACTTCCCAAACTGTCAAAGCATCCCTACATCTGTCAGCCTTTAGTATTGATAACTTGAATCTGTGCATCTTGAACTGGCTTTCAGTAAGGCGTTATAGTAACATAGGTGTATAGGACTCCCAGGGGCCCCAGTCACATTCTGCAACAAGCCCACTTCAGACTAAAGGAGAAACTTGCCCTTGTTCTGTGGCATCTGATTCATTCCTTTCATCCACTAATTCTACAACTTTAAGAAAAAAACTCTGATGGCTCTGTAGAGCATAGGGAACACTCTGTTTCGATGTTTCATTCCCTGTAGAGAATTCCTGCGCTCTCTCTCTTATTCTCACCTCCATGACCACAGTTTAATATTCTAGTGTTTTCTTTTTTACCTTGGAAGGTTTTCTGGCTCTACTCCACCAGCAATTATCTTAGAATATTTCAAACAGCTGACTTCAGACAGTCCTTCTGCAGAAAATAGACTCCTACCATCTAGTGGTTTAAGCTATTAGATTGGTTTTGTACATGGACTTTTTCCATTCAGAAACTCATACTTTATTTTAAACAGATATTTTAAACTCCTAAAAAATGAGTACAATTGAGCCCTCTTGGTCACAAAGTGGCTCAGGGACTTGGGGACTTGACTGCACTTGGTGGCCGGCATACCAGTGGGAAGGACTAAACATGGACTTGGAAGGACTAAACATGGTCCAGTATCCTTGCATAAAACTCTACTTACTTGTTCATCAGCAGAGTACTCGTAGGTGTTTGTCTACCTACTGATGCCCTGGCTGGACACCTAGTTAGGCACAGAAGTGTAGTTCCACTGTTGGCCAATCTGCAGGCTTTCTGGCTCTTGATAAGCTACCCTGCAAGTGCTCTTACTGGGCTTGCAAAACAGGAGGAAATAACATCGTTGTACCATCCTGAAAAATGAGGAGGAGGACGAGGACCTTCCTTTTCCCCAGAAGTTACCTGAGGAGATTCTCTTGCCTTCCTATCCCATTTCTGCTCCCCCTGGTGGCCCATGAGGAGCCCGAGAGGTCCCGGCTGCCTCAAGGTGCTGTGGCAGGAGCAGGGAGCAGCCCGCGTCCCCCATCAGGACCACCCGTCGTGGTGGTCCCGATCAAGGGCCATGCAACCACTTTTGTCTGGTGATAGCTGGGGTTTTGTTTCTTCACAGGTTAAGACTTTTGGTCCACGGTGAAGCCATGAGAAACTGAGGGACCTATTGGAAAAAGGAAAACCAAGCAAAACGGAGCTTCACTTATGTCAGGATGCTGCATTTTGGATAGGCAAGTGGAAAGCAATGCAAACCCAGCCATAATATAACATCTGATTCATATTGCCATTCATAAAGCTGCCCTACATGCTACAGGTCTGTGTCACAAGAGTAAGTTATTTTCCAATAGATATTATAGCATATTATATACTCATACATGAAAAAAGTGCAGTTCTTCATTTATTGCTCCTCTTCGAGAGCACATGCTTCCTAGGCACATTTGAAGATATTTATTTATCTTGTTTGCATTAAGTTTTCTTTTTTTTTTTGCTTTTATTACTGACCTCAGCGGGAAAAAAAAAAGATTAAAAAAAAAAGCAGAATTCAATTTCTGCTTGAGCATTACCAACACGACAGCGTGTGTATGATAAACATAAAATCTGACTTAGAGAAATTTGATTTCTAGTAGAGATGCTCATGACTTCTTCAACTGAGTTGCAGAAAAATAGGATTATAGTATTTTTAGAAATCGAATCACAGCTCAAAATATAGCAATAGTAGTCTCTGCATGACATGTACATACCTCTCTGTAATTTGTAATTTGTTCGTGTTTTCTAGTTTTTGTTTCCCACTATTGGATTCATTATGCTTCAGTGTGAAAATACCTCACCAACATTGAAAAAAATCATTAACATTAATAACATGCAGTAAGCAGCCATATCACTAGTCACTTCGATAGCGTGATTTTAAATTTCTTTTTTTTCTACACTGACAGCTGAACGTGTGAATTAATCAATCTTTTAACTTTTCGAATTTTAAAAGAAATTGAAAAGCTTTTATGTCTGTTTCAAATCTGTGTTATTTTTATGGTCCTCTTGTTGACAAATTAGAGTTGCCTCCGCAATCTAAACACAAAAAGTTTGTCCTTATTTCTTGCTGTTGTAGCTTAATCTTGGTGTTGTAGTGTTGCTGTCATGTGCAGAAACAAAATAGTTGCCACTGGTCCCTGTGGTAACAACCTATGTTCATCCTAAGGGATTCCCACGTTGACATCAAGAGAAGATATCAGAAACAGACACCTTGCTGTCTTTCAGGTGGAAAGAGGGCACTGATTGTGGTAACATCTTCCCAACTCACTGTCAATTCTATTCCAAATTAGGCTTTCCCACTTGATTTTTGAAACTTGAACTCTTAATTAAATCAAAACATGAAAACTAAAATGAGTGCTGAGAGCAACTGTAGATGCATAACACAATAAAATGTGACACAGATTTTAGGTGATGTGGTTTTCAGCAGCGACGAGGCTAGAGGCCATATGCTGCTGACCCATTCTCACTTTTTCCTGGCCTTCTCTAGAAGATAACTGAGCACGGCAGGATGTTTAGAGCCAAGAGCTTTAGGTTAAGGATACAGTGCTGGGATTATTAATAGCACCTTCAGTCAGCTTTTTGATGTGGAGATGGTGGCAGGGTGAAGTGAAACTGACTCCGAAACCAACCAGCTGGCATGGAGCTTCACCTCACTCCTCAACTCCACTTTGGTCTCCTGATTAGTTCTTGTCCTACATTCCTGGTTGCTTCCCAAGGCTTCCCAAGGTTGCTTCCCTTCCTGTAAAGGGAACCTAATGCCTGCACAACAACCCAGTTGGAAAAATAAAAACCTTTTAGATTCTAGTAATTTTTTAATTGGGGGGGGGGAAGCAGAATATTTAAGCATATTTGTTCACCATTAGCCTGTTCATAGGGGTGTGGACTTTATTTTTTTATATCATATAGGATCCTATCATATTTTATATGCTGGGTAAGTTAATTTCATATAGTGGCACAACACAATCTCAGGAGGAGTTATCTCTCTTCTTCTGTAAATCTTCTATCTATAAATGTCTTAGAGAGAAATTCCTATAGCATTCTCATTTTTATCATAGTAAAGTCAATATGACTATTATCTTTGGCACATTGAATAAGAAACATGAAAAACAGGGATCTTTTCTCAATAAAGCAAATCACCATCTTTGACAGCTTTTCACCTTCATGATATTAAAGTCCGCTTTCTAGGTTTAATCCTATCCCTACATCCATTTTCGCTGGCTACAACTCCGTTGTTGTAAATAGCTGTATTAATTTCACCTTAATGCTTTCCTTCTGCTTCAGACCAAAGGACAAAAGGAGCTGTTTATGTAAATATAGGATTACAAGCAGGTTTTCTAAGCTTTGAAAGAATACAAAAAAAAGAGATGCTGGTGAACTCACTTTCCATGTAATCCAAAATGGGTAGGGTGCGATAACATGCCTTTGTCAAGGGGAGTTGAATACAGTGAAACTTCTTCATCTTCTTAAAATTGGACTTCTGGCAGAATTTCAACTTCCCTAATCCATAACAGAAACACATCCCCTGAGTAAACTTTTTGCATTTAGACTCCTAGAAAAGCAAGGAAGTATTTTTAATGCCAGTGCATTTAATTCTTTTAGAATATTGATTATTTATAGGAACAGGTTTTAGGAAATGTCTTACCTGTATTGCCAGCAAAACATGACAGTGTGCATGAAAAAGGAACTTTCACTGGTTTCTCTACACTGAAAAGGAGATTTCACTGGTACCCTCTCAGTATCTGTGGTACTGGTGGCACTCAGAAAAAAGAAAAAAAAAGTGGTGCTCAAGATACCACTTTGAAGTACCTCCTTGAGTGAAGGTACCTCTTTGAATGGTGTGTACTGGACCTTGAGTACCCTGAACGTTGCTCAGTATCTCTGCCTCCATCCTCCAAACCCTCTTCATTTTTGAGTGCATGAACAACACTGATAGGATCTTACAAGCCTTGTAGGTTGAGCTCTGGTGCTTAACCTCTGATGAGATCTGTGTTCTCATCCAGTGCCTAGCTCAGGGCAGCCTTTACAAAATTAATTGCAAGGATGAATACTCTGTTTTTATGGCTGGGCAAACCATGAAGGGATTCTTAGAGATGTCTTAGCTGGTTTCACTGGAAACCCTCATGACACCTGTGCTTGCCAGATCTGCAGATTTTTGGATATAGGCATTCTCTTTCCAAGAAAGGACAGGACCATTTGTGACAGAATGCAGGTCCCCAACCTTGGTCATATGCTGGGGGGTCTTGAGATCCCCAACCCAGACAGTTATGAGGCCTATGGAAAGATCTTCACCCTATCTGTCTTTGGTTGGAGGTGGAATATGCAGTTGTCTGACTCTGCGCTGCCTGACTGAATCTTGCTGTTCCCTGTGAAGTTCTGAAAAGGACTTGGAAATTCTTGGTGTTTTTTTTCTGTGCTGATGCCCTACATGAGGATGTTGCTGTCTTACTTCACCTGGGCGCTCTCCAGCTCTCAACAGCCACTTGTAAAGGGGGGTGGGGGTGGGTGGAAAAGGGACCTCCAGCAGCTCCTGGCAATTGAGAGATAATATTTAAAAAGAAATTGGTTCTGATGTCTCGTTTATGTTGTTGCTGCTCTTACATCATAAGATTCCCTCTTCTCACTCTCATCCCTGAGTCCTCTCTGCAGATGTATACAGTAAAGCTCTGCACTCAACACAGCTGGGCACAGGAGAGGGGCAGAGGGTGCTGTGAATGGGTGTAGGAATACTGGTGGGGATAGGATAAGGGATAGTCTTGGGTGCTGGGATACCGCCTCACTCCATTCATCTGCTAGGACATTGGGTGGAGACAGTATTTTTGCAGAAAGCCCCTGTTGGTTTTTTATGCTTCCCACATGTATCTCAGAAATAAAGAGCTGGGAGTCTCGCCTGGCTGCTGTGTCATCATGTCATCCCTCCCATAGGCATCATCCATATCCTTGCAGTGAGGACAGGTCTGCTGAAGTGCCCTCTCAATCAGCAGTTGTTCATGAGGAACATCTCTAGCTCAGGACACAGCCCTGATGCCTTCTCACAGCTAGTGGCAGATGATAGTTGTATCTCTGCTATCCCATGCCCACAACTGCCAGAAACACCTGAGGGCCTCTACCAAGGTTTTGATCAGTATTATAAACCTCAGTGTCTTTCTGTCCCTTATTTTATTGCCAGGCTTTTGAGCATATTAAGACCTCCTAGAAACCTCTGCTGTAGAATCTCAGAAGGGCCCTCTGGAGGTCTCTAGTTCAGACCACTGCTTATAGCAGGATTAACTTCAAAGCTTGATTTGACTTGACAGGATTTGGCATTGATGCTTCAGTTTTGTCCTACGCTCATTACAGTTATTTACTATCTTCAAATCCTTTAATAGTATTTCATTCAAAATACTTCTCTAATGTACTTCTAAAGTACTTCTCTATTAGTAAGTAATGTGCTTTTTTTGAGACCCTCCCCTCCTCATCTTTGGAAGACCTGACGGGTGATTAAAATGTTCTCTACAACTTTGATCATTTTAAATAATGCAGCTAAACCTTTGCTCACAGCAGTAATTAGGTATTCATTGACATGAGAGCCAATATTCCTGTGTTAATGTTTTAGCCCGGCTATACTGTCAATTTGAAGACAGCTTTTAATGTGATTTTTAAATTCCACATTTCTCTTTTGTGAGATGGCTCCAAGTTAACTTCCTTAGTTCCAGCACCTATTTTTTATATTAGTCAAATCCACTTACCATAATTTTAAATGTATGTAGCCCAGAGAAAGCAAATATCAGTCTGCTCTCTCAATCCGCCAAGCGAGAGAGCTGAGGGCATCTGGAGTGCTGAATTTCCTTTGAATTAAACAGAGAAACAGAAGCAAGCCTTTTAAATTTTTTCTCAACAATTTGATATGTAAGAGGTGGGTTCTGAATCATAGGGTCTGTTTGGGGCTTTAAAGAGCTATGGGGGGAGTGAAGTATTAAATCAGATAATGAAGTTGCTTTCCCCCCGCCCCGTTCCTGTCCACAACTGATCTTCCCTAATTTGTCTGAATCATCCTGTTCCACCTACGTGTAGGAAACACACAAAATAACACTGCTTTGCACCTTTCGGACTCTTGTGTCTGCTGCAATCCAGCTCGTGCTGTAACTCTCACTGGCTTTGCTAAAGAAACAACTGCAGCAGTGGGATTACTTATCTTGCGATGACAGATTTTAACACCCCTCAGTCATCCTTACTTATATGATACAGTCTTTCCTGATAAAAGCCACGTGATAAGACCAGTGTCTCAGCCTTCATGTTGCCATAGGAACAATCCAAACCTAAAGCATCTCCCTGTAAAAGGAAAGATTGTTTCCTGTAAAACAGGCATAGGAAAGTCATACTCCTGCCAAATCGATGGCACTTTCATTTTCATTATCTAGAATAATTCAAATTAAGAGGAGTTTGCACTAATGATCTTTCCCCTTGTGATGGGATGCTGGACCACAGCCTTCTGCTAAACTTGGAGAAGACCACAGCTTAATTTCTATTTCTTTATAGGCATGGGATTTCTTTTTCTAACCTTCCAATAATCCTCTTTAGATTTTTTGTGCTGATAAACTTACCAGTCTAAAATTTTTTATTGACTTCCCAGTTTCCAGTTTCTACTTTCATTTTTATAGAAAGATAATGAAACCAATACAGGAGCTTCAAATAATTTTGTGTTGATCTTTTGATTGTGATGAGATGACCATGAATGTAAGCATGAGTATGTATGTGATCACAGAAGTGAGACCACAAATTGATCAAAGTTCTTCTTCCTCACAAGTCGTTAAAGCATTTCCCTTTAGGCAAAGTGTTATGTTAGAGACCTTTTTTAGGGTTTGGGTTTTTTTTCAAGCAGTGATGTCTTTTTGTCATAAATGTATTGATGCGTGTTGAATTCTGCCTGGATATTTGCCATCATGAAGCCTACAGAGAATCTGGTCCTAACATGGTTATGGGGCTGTTTTCCAACAAGCACACATTTGTTCTACTAAAATTTACCACACATACACATCACAGCCCTGATAGTATCCCAGTTCAGCTGAGCTATTTTCTTCCTCCTCAACATTTTCCTGAGGACCCCTCTGATTTCCTTGTTCCTCAGGCTATAAATGAGGGGATACAGTAATGGAGTAATGTTGGTGTAGACCAGAGACACCATCTTGTCTCGAGCTGGCGAGTAACTGGACTTAGGACGAATATACATGAAGGTGGCACATCCATAGTGCATCAAGGTGATGGCCAGGTGTGAAATGCAGGTGGACAAGGCCTTGCCCCTTCCCGCGGAGGATGTGACATGTAACAAAGCAGTGGCAATGCACACATACGACGTCAGGATGAGGAGGAATGGGAGCAGGAGGAGGAGCACACAGGCAGCCAGCAATGGCAGCTCAGGGGTGTAACTCTGTGTACAGGCCAGGTGTAGCACAGCAGGGACGTCGCAGAAGAAGTGGTTGATACGATGCGACTGACAGAAAGGTAAGCGGAAAACAGCCACCGTCAACCCCAGGGCAACAGCAAAGCCTCCCAGACAGCATGCCACAGCCAGCCTGAGGCAGAGCCCCTCGCTCATCACAGCTACGTAGTGAAGTGGCTGACAGATGGCAACGTAACGGTCGTAGGACATGGCCACCAGGAGGAAGCATTCAGCCCCACCGAGCGCCACAAAAAGGTGCATCTGTGCAGCACAGCCTATGAAAGAAATGGTGCTGCCGTCCACCACTATCAAGCTGAGGAGTGCCTTAGGGACAATGACTAAGGTATAGCAGAGCTCAATGACAGAGAGCTGACAGAGGAAGAAAAGCATGGGAGGACGGGAAGGCTCCATAACCACTGCCATAAAGATCATCACATTCCCTGCCAACGTGACCAAATGGACAATGAGAAAGATAAGGAAGAGGAGCACCCGAAGACAGAGCAGCTCGGAGAAGCCAAGCAGGAGGAACTCCATGGTTGGATCAATGCTCTTATTTTCCCTCTCCATGCAGCCTTCACATGGCATCTACAAGGAGAGAAACAGAAGGGAGACAGTTGAATTTCACCTGATGCCTGGCAATCAATTCCATATAGGAAATAATGTTGCAGTACTGTAGAACCGGTGTAGTAAAGCTCATTGTGTGGGGAGGAAGGTGATTTCATTTAAAAACAAAACTGATTTCACTCCGTCACATTCAACACACTCTTAGACCCATAGTCTCACAACCACCAATGTTCTTGTGCCCAAATGACATGCCTAGGATTATTTGTCATGACACTGATGACAAGGAATGTCAGCTGTTGGGTCTTCATCAGTTCTTCTGAGTTGTTCTTAGGCTGGTGACCATGTGCAGGTTCTGAATATGCATCAGGTACCATTTGGGAGTTGACAGTGAATAGTATCTCTGTCCTGTCCTGCTTTTGAGAGTCATCATGGGTCTCTCCCTCTTGATCTGAATGTCCTAAGAAGCTGTAGATGGATGTGTTGGGATCTTGATGACCATCAACACCTAGGTCTTGCAGGCATTGCAGACATTCTGCTACTACTGCCCTTTCTGGTGCTTCCACTCTCAGGCAGACCCATTCGCTCTCTATTCACATCAATACTGCAGTACTCTACATCTGTGCCAGAGGTGTACAAAGACAACCAGACAGTGAGCTGAAGCTTCTGCCTTACAGTATGACTCCAGTTAATGGGAATTTGAGGTGTTTGCTGACTCGCTTCTTCCTTCCCCAAAATGGATCTGCCTCAAAGTTCATACAGAAACAGGGTTTCAAATGGAAGGGGTCAGTGGTAAGACATGAGGTTTCCAAAATTAGAGCTCGCATTTTGTCTGCTTACATCTTTATGCCTGGCTCAGCACTATGAGCACATCAGAGTTTAAGTAAACAAATTTCCAAACTCAAAACCAAAGATGACCATGGCAACATACTCTGCATGACTATTGTTAAAAGAAAATACAAAACTAATATCTTGGACTTAGAGAGAATGAGATCTTGCATGTCACCAGAAGAATTGAAAGTTCCTAGGAACTTGGAGTGATGCAACGCTGTTTATGTTGTAAAGATCTAGAAAACATAAGGACTTAGAGAGCCATACCATAATAAATTACGTATACTGGTCACAGGTGAACAGTGCTCATTGCTCATGTATTCATCATGTCATGCAATATTTACTACAAGGAATAATTCCAACTTTTTTCTACATTTTACTGTAAACTAGGAATAAAAGCAGAGATTCCAAAAACCCCAGCAATATTTAAGTATGAAAGAAGCTGGAAAATGACATTAAATATTCCGATGCCATCAAGAGCAAATAGAAGGAATGGGAAGTTGATGGGAAAAAAAAAGATTAGTGGAAACAGGGATTTTCCTGGAAAGAAGGCATCTCAAAAAAGCTCCAGAAAAAAATAATCAATAAAGATGAAGGGGTGAATCTGATAAGCCAACATGCCTTTGCCTTTATTTTTGCCACTACGATTGCTGGAACTAGCTGCCCCAAGGTTTCCTTGTAATCCAGTATCTCAGCAGGATTCAAAACATCTGGGGATTTAGGTGAATAATGAAAACACCCACAAGTTTATTATTTCAGGTGCGAAACTAGGAATTAAATCTATGTGTTTTAGAGCATAATTTAGGAAGAAAGTTTACCATAAGCTCCAAGACAAAAAATTGGACAGTCAGTGAAGACCAAGAAGGAGCTCTTTAGAGAACGCAGATGGAGCAGTGATCCTGCAAAAACAGGTAACTCAGCAAGGACTACTGCTAGATGCAGTTCCCAGCGGTTATAAAGCCATGGCTGACTCCTACATCCACTTTTTGCTGCTGCAGGACCTCCCAGACAGATATTCTAAACAGTCTGGCTGTAAAGCTTTCTTGATGCTGTATGCAAGTAGTAGGTCTTCACAGATAACAAGAGTAACGGGTTGATACATGAGCTCAAAAGTGCAGCCTCAATCACTGGGGATCAGCTGGGGCTCCCCTCACTCCAAGTACTGAGACTTTAAGAGGATTCTACTAAACACAACAAAGCTAAAGATTGGGGAAGAAACAGGGGTTTCCCTTCCTTTCATTTGGAGCGAATCGCTTCAGTGACAACGTACCGTCTTTGGGTTAGAAGATAAGGAAACAGAGACTTCTTCCTCTTGACGATGTGCGCGGTTCAGTCTGGGCTGAGATTCTGTTTCTTCTCCAGTTTGGGGCTTCTCTGGCTGTGAGTGTCCCTAGAGCCGATGTTTTCTTTCAGCATTTCATAATCATCCTCTCTTCTCTTCTGCAGGACCCAGTTCCTTATATACAATATGACACACAGGTCTTTCCTCTTCCCGGCTGCCTCTGCCCTCCCTGCATGAATGACAGGCAGTTCCATTCCTCCCAAGAAAAGGGGGTTTGCAGTTTTTCTGTAAATCAAGCAACAGAATGTAATTGCACCTTCAGAGGAAGGCAGTGTTGAAACACCTTCCTAGAGGGCTCTTGCTCCTTTCACTGAAAGGAGCTGATTATTCACTGGGCTGGTTTGTCCCCAAAATGGCAACAATTTAATTAACAGAATGTATTGCTGCTCTTCTTAAATGAAAATAAGTCTGTAGGTCTTCAAGTAAGTTTAAACCAAACTCACACTTAAAGACAAAGCAAAACAGATACAAAAACTTTAAGCCCATCTGTAGACCTGCGTGTGGAGTTTTCACCAATTCAGATAATCCATTATTTCTTACAGACTCAGGTGAAATCACTGTTCAGCAGTGGATGGGACAGATTATTCGGGCCAATTTATTTTTATTGCCATTGTTAAATTCATTCCTGGCCACTTACACTGAAATCATTAAAGAGATCTGTAGGCTTATGTAAGTAGAAAAGAGAGGCAAAGTCAAGATTTTTGACTGCTAAAATGGAACTGCTTCCTGTTAACACAGTTTGACAGAAACACATAAATATGGTAGCTTAAGATTTTCCCCAGGACACGGTTTAGAGGAAGTCTACCTTTCAAAATATTCTTCTATAATATTTTATCTATATGGCACGGTCATTTTGGGACAAAACTACCCCATGCATCAATACAGTCTGGGGACTAATTTTGTTGGGAACAGCTCTGCAGAAAAGAACCTGGGCTTCCAGTAGACAGCAAGATGAAAATAAGCCAGGAAAACGCAACGAAGACCAACCACATACCGGGCTGCAATAGCAAGAATGTGGCCAGCAGGTGATGGGAAGTGATTATTCCCCTTTATCTGGCACATATGAAGCCACATCTGGAACACTCTGTCCACTGTTGAAGTTCTCCATACGAGAGTTGACAACAAGCACATGATGTCCAAGGAGAGGCTGAAGGAGTTAGGTTTGTTCAACCTGGTGAAGACGAGGACAAAGGGGGATCTAACTGATGATTTCAGCCAACTATTGGGGGGCAACAGAGACAACAGGGCCAGAGTCCTCTCAGAGGGGCACAGTGAAACAGTCACAGCATTTGCATCAAAGAAAATCCTGATTGGCCATAAAGAAAAAAAAACCACTTCTTCTCACAAGGGTGGTTCAGCATTTGAACAGGTGTCCTGAGAGTCTGGGAGGTCTTCCTCCTTGGAGATGTTCACATGTTGCCTGGACAAGACCATGAGCATCCTGATCTAGCTCTGGAGCTAGCTCTGGAGCAGGGTGTTGGACTAGAAACCTCCATAGCTCCCCTCCCATCTAAATCTTTCTCCAAGTCTGTGATTCTGTTCAGGCTTGGTCAGATGTCCAGTATGGACAGGAGCAGAACTGTGCATACCTGAGAAGCTTCACTTGACAAATTGAAATACTTGTGGAGTTTTGGCTCCTCCAAGGCCACTAACTGGGATTCTGTAGTGTCACAAGTTTGAAACTAGGCAGAACTTAAATGCCAAAATTGTCTTGAGGTGTTTTTACTCTTTTTTAAACCTGTCATGTAACTTTTTGGAATGAAAGCTATGACAGTGGAGCCCATCCTTTTCAGTGTCTTAATTCACTTCCTTAACTTTCAACTTTTAAAATGGTTTTTTTTGTTTAAACTTTTTTCCCTACCTTTTTTTTTTGTTTGTTTGTTTAAGATGCTGCAAACAATTCAGGGCACAGAATGTCCTTAAAGCATTTACAAGAACGAATTCTGAATCTGGCTGGAGTTTCCAGGTACTGTTGTATAATAATGAATAAAACAACAACCCTGAAGCCTCTCTCTGTGGCACGTTGTCTCTGCAGCTGTAACAGGAGTACAATCAAGGAGCTGGTTATTTTATAATTCCACCTACCAAACTGGATGGATTATAAGGGCAAGTAAATCTTTACAGTGAAGAGTCTGTTTTAGACAAATGCTTTGCAGAGTAAGATTGCTCCCTCTAGCAAATTCTGTGAGAATTTCAGAACACCGATTAACTCATATATAGTTTCTCTTTGTGCTGTAAAGTAAAATTCAGGGGTTTAGGTGCCATTTCTTCATTTAATTTATATTTACTCTCTTCTCTTCTCTAACCCAAACCACAGGAGAAAATTTGCTACCTCAGTAACAATTCAAAAATAATTACAAGGAACTATTTTAACAAGTCTGTTCCAACTTTCTCATCTGAAGATGGTCCTTTGCTGCTGCTGGGCTGGAAGTGAACCTGGGTGAGTCAGCACGTACCCAGTAACCAATACCACACAGTCAGCAGTAATATGCACTAATTTTATTTTTTTTTAACCACAGTGCTCAGCCTTACACTGAAATAAGCAAAGCAAATTTCAGTTTGTGTGTGCGTAGATAAGCTGCCATTTATTAATGTCCAACTTACCCCTCCCCACAACGTTTCAACACACGCCTACCCATTACCTCCGAAAGATGGCTCACCGAGGAGGGGAGCGTTAGCTGGAGCGAGGTATGCAGCCCCAGTGCCAGAATACACAGCAACAAGACAAACAGCGAGCAGGAGAGGATGGGAACATGCATGTCAAAGCGACTCCATACTTCCTCCCCTAGCCCACACCTTTCAGGTTTCCAGCATTTTCATTGCATCAGCTTGCAGCCAAATCCAAAATAGATTAATAAAAGCTCCATGTTATCGTCAGTGTTTGCACCTCTCGAGTCTGCAGCATGTTAGAGAGATGCACCTTCTTCCTTGCTGCAGAGTTCAGCCCTGCTTTCCTCCCCCACGCTCTCTCTGTGTGGGTTGGTTTTTTTTTTCAGTACACGCCTGCAAGGCTTTGGGACTGGCCTGCCTTAGCCCACATTTGTATAAAGAGTTTCTTGGAATCCAGCTACGGTTAATGAATCACATCATATCAGTTTCTATCAGCAATTGCACCACACTTCAGAGGATGTTCCCCTCGGTCTTTAGAAAAAGGACCAGCGCTGGGCTCGCCTATCCACCCCCGTGAGCTGCCAGCCTGCTCCAAAGAGGGCAAGAGAAACAATAAAGTTGCCCGGGAAGCACTACCGGGAATCTCAGCTTAATATGGAGCAATCTGGACAGAAATGGAAGCGGCTGAGACACGCAGCAGGAAGCCTGGAGAAGAGGAAGGGCCGGTCCCAGCAACAGCTGAGGAAATGGCCCCCTCAGCCCAGGCAGCCCTGCGGCTCTGGCGTGATGGGGAAATGCAAAACTTTTCAGCAGGCGAAAATAATGTTCGAGCAACGTGAAGTAACTAGCCAGTGGTAAAAGCGAATAAAGAGGCTAAGACAGATTGCAGATCTCCTTTGCATGCAAAAGCACGCCGACACTGATCCTCTGGGAGTATCATACTGTTGTAGAAAGCAAAGATTTTGGCTTTAGCAGTTTCATTTGTGTTGTGCTGCAGGTATGTTCACAAGCAGAAGCTACTTTGTTATTCAGAAAAGTTATAGTGACTTATCTCATTAGAGAAATTAAGGCAGTTTTAAGGTAGATTGCTCAAATTGGATTTGGAGATTAATAAAATATAAGGTTCACTCTAATGACAATGTGACAGTGGCAATGTGAAAATAAATCCTAACTTTGAGAAAGTGCATTTGTGACTCCAGTAAAGCTGGTTATGATCAGGATGTAGCTGGGCCAGGGTCTGGAAACTGCAGCATCTTGAAAGAGACTGTTTAACAGGTACTGGATCCCCATTCTGTAGTCAATAGGAGTCAAGAAATGCTGCCTCCCACAGAAGGCAAGACACTGACACAGTTGTGCATAGCCTTTAGGAGAAGCAGTGTTTCCTTATCCCTGTAATGTTCAGAGCTTTCTGGGAACCAGGAACTGAAACTGGCTGAGGTGGTAACAGCAGGATGACTGGCATCAATTTGCCTTGGTGAGAAAGAGCATCACCCTGCTCTCGTTGAGTTTCTGTTGTTTGGCTTGATAAACACTGGCTGAGACCTCACTCTGGCAAAGGTGCTGAACCATAAACCAATGAAAACAAGAGTTTTGTAAAAAAAGGGTAGGCAGCCTGGCAGCTGACTTCTCCTCATGCTTTGTTAAAGGTGGGGCGTTTCTTTCACCTCACTGTACTTAGTCATCCTCTAACCCAGCCAAAGGCATTGTCTTGCATCTCTGCTAAGAAAATAGTTGCATGTGTCAGTTAATACCATCATAAACATGCAAACTAGTTGGAAAAATATGAAGTTACTGAAAGAAAACTGGTGTAGAAGTCGAGAAAGGACAAATCTAAAAAGTGAAATAATGAAAGAGAGCATTAAAAGATTTAAGCTGAAAACAGCAAGTGAAAATTAAAAAGACAAACAAACTGAAAATTAAGCTACAGGCCCTGGTAAAGATTAGCTTGAACTCCTGTAGTTAAGACAAGAACGAAGGTGAAGGCAGTAAGGAAGGCTGGTGTCCTGCAGACAGATTTAAGTTTTCTTATCTGATTGAGAACTTGCTTCATGATTATTCTGGGATTTCAGCTTTCCTGGGCATCTGGTTGTTTCCATGAAGTAATCAGCACAGTTGTCCTCAGCCCTTCACAGCCCTTAGGGGCATCACCCTTCACTAATTCTGGGAAACTTGAGGTGCCTGTTAGCTGCCCTTTTCAGCTCTTTGTCTCGTTGTGCAATAGCCGGTCACATTAGGTGTCACATTGTGACCACTCCACCTCATCGCAGTCAAGTTCTCAACAAGATTATCCCAATCCCATGAGCCTAAAATGGTAGGACTCAATGACGCAAAATGTCATGGCCTCATATTGCCGTAAGGCAAAAGAAGCATGACATAGTCACAGTAACTAAAGACACAAAAGAGTGAAAAATGCCAATGGAATAACAAGAACCTTAGAAATATTGGGATGGGGAAGTGAGAAAGACCATCCCAGTCATGTGAAAGGAGTACATACATGACACCCAGTGATGTTAATGGGGGCTGCAATCCCCTTCATCTCTACCTTGGAAGCCTTTCCCAGTTGTTCAAAGTGAGCTGCTGACCAGAGGAGATACCTGGGAAGCGTAACTCTTAATGTTATTGGAAGTTAGTTTCAGATTCATTTGGATAACTTTGTGGATGTCTCTGTGGATCTAATTAAAAGTTTGTTTTATAACTACCAGCTCATAACCTGCAACCAGAGGAGCTCAACTGGAAAGAAATGGAGTAGCTGCATCTCTCATAGACCTTGAAGGAGCTCAGCAGTGCTCAGCCCCTCTTGAGACTGGGATGACAGCACCCTGGGGCCTTGCTGAGAACCGCTGGTGTTGACATCTGAAAATCATGTATTTATTGCCCCCTTTTGTTCCCTGTGCAATAGTAAATGAGGCTTTGTCCCACCTGAGCTCTTCCTTAGGGTGGCAGTGGCTGAGACTCCACCTGGGGACATCATTTGTTTTTGCTTAATTTGACCTGATGCAACTGCAGCTCCTGGGACGGATGAAGTTTTCCACAGGAGACACTATCCCAAGCTGATGCTGCATGCACTCTATCCCCAACATACCCAGGCTACTGCTCATTTCCTCCTCCTCCCATCTCATGTTTGGCCATCTAGGTTAACATTTTGCACCTATGTCACTGAGGAACCCAAGGCTCATTTTCAGGGCAGCAAGGCAAGTAAGTATTAGACCAACATGTTTTTCCAGAGCAGCTTACTGCAGAAAGTAAACTCTGACAAGGAGCATCCCAGACTGAATGAACAAACTCCAGATGAACTGGAGCTTTTCTAAATGGAGGAACTGTGGTAGGCGGTCAATATATGTGTGGTCAGAGAAAGCAGGCGGGCTGCAGAATCCATTCTAGCACTGAACTCATGATGTTGTTTCAAGCTATGTTTCAAGCAAATTAGGTGTAAAAGGTGAAAGAAAAGAGCAATCTGCCACTAATAGTGGACAGAATCTGTTTTAGAAACCATATATAGCTGCTTGTTGGACTGGATAGCAAGGGAGCAGGTGCTCCATCGAAAAGCCATCCAGCTCTTGACTACAGCATTCTTTAGTATCATTTTTACTTGTTGCTTCACACTATCATGTACACATTATCTACTTCTATTTTTCTGTTTCTTGCATTCACAATATCTCTATATACTTACCTAGCATTAGAGCAAAACTAAAACATCTTAGTGAGAATTCAGCAAACTATGCTTAATACAAAGCCAAGCAGTGCAGCACCACTGCAGAATAAAGGGTGAGGTTCAGTAAAATTATACTAGTGCAGATGTCCATGAATATAGGTTTACAGTAAATAGTTTGAAGGTAAGTGGATGCAAAAGAGACAGACTTTTAATATCTTTTCCTGCATGAGGACCTGTTAGAGATAGGGGAGAGAGATATCAGCCTGCAGGCATCCTTGTCTACAGATGTGTCACATATTTATTTTCTTCATTGTGCTCCATGGGTGACCAAAGCTCTTATCTGAAAGGAGACATGGTGTGGTACAACAAAATAATGAGGTGCATGGAGGAAGAAGGGGAAGAAGGGGACAATAGCTCTATTATTCTTCTGCTGAGCAGGCAAACTGGACCAGTCAGCTTCACTGCCCATTTCCATTCAGTTTTCTTATTGGGACTCCCCTAGCACAAATAATTGGCAGGTGAGGTGACATTGAACCTTCACTGTAAACACAGGACAAAAAGATTAGGCCCTTATCACCTTCTGGGAGTCTCAGTCAAGATGTTGCAAAAATAGAGGACTTGCGCTTGGCCAGGTTCTCTGGAACCTTGTGTGGGCCCTTTGCATTACAACGCTGACAAAAAACCTTTGGCTGTCAGAGTCCTGAGCCCTGTCCTGGACAAGGGACCTGTGGGCACACTTTCATTTAGCACGATGCTAAATGCATATAAATGTATATAAATATGCTCGTATTTACATGCTTGCTGACCGATACAGCAGAGCTAGGTGTTGGATGGACAACCTAAAGCCTGATACCTCTGGCGCCCCTAATGTTTTCCAATCCTGATTTTCATAGACATATTTGGTGCAAAGACTTGAATTAAGAAATAAAGTGCTTGTTAGAGCACATACTAGCTGAGAAGCATATCTATGCACATTATTCCTTTATATTCAAACACTTTCTCCATATTTAGTTTTAGCAACTTTATTTTACTAGCAAAATCTAGTTTTCCCTAATTAGGGAACGCAGGCTGAAGATCTTGCAACAGCCTGAGCAGCAAATCAAGCTACATACTCAGATGTTCTTTCAGGCTGATGAATGGGAAATGCAATGAAACTGCATGAAGTGGATATGATACCGAAATGCTCTCCAGCCCTGCAGAAGCTTTTCACAGAATCACAGAAACAAAAGAAACTGGGCTGGAAGATCCAGCCTCTTGCTCAGAGCTGGAGTATCACTAACGCCACCTCACATCATCATGGCCTTGTCTAACTAAGTCTTGAAAGCCTCCAAGGTTGGACACTCCTTCACCACTCTGGATACCACTTCCAGTGCTGTGCTGCCTCTTGGTAAAAGCTAATGTTCAGCCAGAACCTCCCAAGCTGTGATTTACAGCCATTGACCATTACTGCTGATTTATTGGAGCTGTCATAGACCTCTGCTATTTAGAACTGGAAGGTTGGGGGAAGAGAGGAATGGGACAGGAAGGAGGGAAACCAAGATCAGTACATCAAGACTATGTTGGAAAACAGCCTGTTAAAACAGCATAAAGAAGGAACAACCTTCTTTATTCCTTTCTTCATGAAGTCACAAGGTGAAAAAGTTAAAGGAGCAGAGGGGTGGTGAAGTCTAGGCCTTCTTTTGAGAAAGCACCATGTAAATGCCTTCCTTTGAACAGCCATGCTCGTTAGCCAGCGGTCTTTCTGTCCTGAGCAACTGCATTTGAACCAGCAGTGAATTGAAAATCAGTCTTCTGTGGTATGGGGCAAGAACTTGGCAGGCAGAGATTTTTGGCTGTGGCATTGCCAATGGCTTGAGCTGAGCTGACTGTAGGCAGCCGTGTAGTGAAACCAAGTTCAGCCTCCAGCATATCCCCACTTCCATTTTGGTTCCCATACAGATGGGTGGAGAACCTCCTGCAACTGAGACTGTGCATGACAAATATCTTGGACTCCTAGGAGACACTGATAACAAAGCTTTGTTTATAATTTTTCTTTCATGAGTGCGTTTTTCCCCCAAAAGCTCATCAACCATCATATCTCTCTCATTCACTACTTTCAGTTCACAGGGGTTAGGTTTTCAGAATAACAGAGCAGTCAGTTCAAAGGGGCTGCAGATACAAAAGTTTGTCAATGAGATAAATGAAAGGAAAGTTGGGAATACATTTTTTTTTCTGTTATCAGAAGTACATTGATGGAGACTGTTCTCTGCCTGCTGCAGATCTGGACAAAGATCACCCTACAACAGCTCTTACAGTCTCAAGAGGTGAGTAATCAACTGGAAAAGGTGATCTAACACTCCAGCAGATACAGCCATACTCACCAGCTTCATGTGCTTGAATGCAGCCTTCGTTATGATGAGGATGAGCACCCATGGCTTTGAAGGATAAGAAATTCCAGAAATCTGTTAAACACCAGCTGGAAATACCAGAGATGAAACTGTAAAGTTTTCATGTTATTAAAACCCGAATTTATTCATTCATGGCTGTGTTGGATAGAGCAGCCTTTTGGTGCCTGAAATTTAGAATAGGATTAATGTCACATAAGTTAGGTCCCAGAGATAGGAGTCTTGACGTGTTGCTCTCAACACTTCTGCTGGACACTAAAATCAGAAGATCAAGTTCGTTGGAATAAAGTAATGCATATAATTGTATATAACAATTAAACAAATATTTTTTTCAAGATGCTCCAAACCAAGGCTTTAACTTTTATCCGGGATGCAGCAATAATATCCATACTTTCTCAAATCACTATTTTCCCTGTCTGATTTTGAAAGGTCTATGACTAGTCTCAGAAGCACTGTTGCTTTCCCAGTGAATAACCTTCCTTCGAATTTCTCATTTATGGATTCGTTGTTCATATTAGACTTAATACTACCCATTTTGTGTCAGTAGTTGAGGACTGTGGAACAATGGAAATGCTGCATGGTGGGTAGAACACAAGATGCAAATTATGGCTCAACTTGTCAATTAGCTATACATGCCGTGGAAACTAAGGACAGAAGGCCACCCTGAAAACAAACAGTGAAGTCACTGGTAATAGAGATTTGTAAATGTTTCACAACATTGGTCCCTAATCAAAACAAGAGTGGGAGCAGACCAAGCCTGAGCACTGCTACTGATCTCATGGGGTATTTCTTCAAAGGGCAAAACCTGGGGAAAAACCTGAATTTTGAAAACTGTTGCAGAGGAACGTGAGTAGTCAGAATAGTGTGCTGACATCCAGGCAGATAAATGGAGCAAATTCTTTTATCACAGAATCGAGGTCTCCACGGAGCCTTCTCTTCTCCAGGCTGAACAACCCCAACCCTCTCAGCCTGGCTTCATAAGAAGGGTGTTCCAGCCCTCTTGACTGTTTTTGTGGCCCTCCTCTGGACTTGCTCCAACAGGCCCATGTCTCTCTTGTACTGGGAACTCCAGAGCTCGACACAGTAGTCCAGGTGGGGTCTCAACAGAGTGGAGTAGAGGGCCAGAAACACCTCCCTCGACCTACTGACTACACTTCTCTTTATGCAGCCCAGGATGCAGTTGGCTTTCTGGGCTGCAAGCACACAAGCCTGGCTCATGCCCAATTTTTCATCCACTGGTATCCCCAAGTCCTTCTCCACAGGGCTGCTCTCAATCCACCCATCTCCCAGTCTGTACTGATTCTGGGGATTACCCTGACCCAGGTGCAGGACCTTGCACTTGGCCTTGTTGAACTTCAAGGGGGTTTGCACTGGGCCACTCCTGAAGCCCTTCAGGGCCCCTCTGGATAGCATTCCTTACCTCAAGTATATCAGCTGCACCACTCAGCTTGGTGTCATCTGCAATCTTTCTGAGGGTGCACTTGATCCTACTATGTCATTGATGAATATATTAAATAATATTGGTCCCAGTACGGACTGAGGGACACCATTTGTTACTGGTTTTCACTTGGCCATTGAGTCATTAACTATAATTTTTTGGAAGCAGACATCCGGCCAGTTCGTTATCTGCCCGTCAAACCCATATCTCGCTAACTTAGCAGCAAGAATGTTGTGTCAAAGGCCTTAGAGAAGTCCAGATAGATGACATCCATGGCTTTTCCCTTGTCCACTAATGCGATCATTCCATCATAGAAGGTCACTTGATTAGGCAGGCATAACTTGCCCTTGGTGAAGCCATGTTGGCTATCTCTAATCAACTCCCTCTCTTCCATATGTTTTGACGTGTCTTCCAGGAGGATGTGCTCCATGATCCTACTGGGCACGAAGGTGAGGCTGACTGGTTGGTACTGCCCAGGGTCCTTTGTATCCTTTTTAAAAATGGGAGTGATGTTTCTTCTTTTCCAGTCACTCTGTACTTCACTTGACAGATGTGACTTTTCAAATATGATGGAGAGTAGCTTGGCAACTACATCAGCCAATCCCCTCAGGACCCTGGGATGCATCTTATTGAGTCCCATGGACTCGTGTATGTTCAGGTTCCTCAGGTGCTCTTCACCCTGATCTTCTCCTATGATAGGAGGGACTTCATTCCTCCAGTCCCTGTCTTGAGTTTCAAGGGCATGAGAGATGTGGGAAAAGATAACAGAGGCAAAAAAATTGTTGAGTACCTCAGCCTTCTTCATGTCAGTTGTCACCAGTTCTCCTGTCTTATTTATCAAAGGCGGTGGGTGTACGTTTTCTTTAATCTTCCTTTTCTGGCCAACATACCTGTCAAAGCCCTTTTTATTATTCTTGCCAAATTCAGCTCCAGCTGTGCCTTGGCTTTTCTGATCCCTTCCCTTGTGTTTGGGGCACAGTTACATCAGTCAGGAACATCGAAAATCTCCCTTCGGCCCTGCTTAGCACAGTTGTACCTCACACAGGGAAGGACTTCTGTCTCCCCGAGTTGCTGAGAGAGATATTTTTGCTACACTCTTCTTATCGTACTCTGTACGTCTCCTTGAGGGAGAGAAAGAGCTACGTCTACCAAGCCTTTAGTAGTGTAGGTAACTCAACAAAAATAATGCAGTGCTGTGGTGTGGACAACCCTCATGCAAAGTCACTGTTTACATATGGGCTTCCACTGACTGCGCTAACAATTTCAGTACATGTCACTCAACAATTGTACCCTTCTGGTGTTTGCACAAGTCTTCTTCCACCCGTAATAATAATTACCCTGAAACAACCTGTGATTTGGAAGGTTTGGACTGGGCATTAAGAAAAAACTTTTTCACTAGGAGTCAGTGCAGCACTGGATCGGGTACCAGATAGCGGACTTCTTCATCCATCAATATTTTCAATACTTGGCTAGGTAAAGTAACAGTGACCTGATATGGTGTGGGACACCATGATATTCCCACTTCAAGCAGAGTTTCTGAACAAAGCTCCACTGATTTGGTAATGTAGAAATCCATGAGCAACTGATAAATAACAAATGAATTCTTAGTTGTGCTTACAGCTCCAGCTTCTCACACAGAGGGTATCTTGATGTGCTTCTCTTTCCCGCTGCTGCTGTTGACTGGGAGCTGTTTCCACCACCAATCCTTTTTATTCCTGTCATATTCATTCACCATGAGGTGATAACTTTATCCAATGGTATATTGAAGGTCAGACCATGTCATCTTTCATTAACATCAAGCCCTGACATCTTGTTAATCATAATGATGGTGTGATAGAGTTCTGCAGAAATTCTGGGCAAGTATAAGAGTTTTCCTCAAATACTGCAAGGATGGATGAAGTAAAAATACTGATAAAGAACCAACCATCCCCTCTTCTCCCCATTCTTTTTTGGCTGCTCAGGAGCACAGTGAAAAAAACAACCCAAACCATAGAGGTAGTCAGTGCTATTTTTTATTTTTTTAGGAAGCAGATATTTAGGCTATAGTCACCACAATCATCTGATACTGGTCACTGTAGTCTGCAACTAACAGTCCAGCTGAGAATTAATTCTGTCCAGTATGCAAATAAGGATATTCCTGCAATGTTTGGCTTACATTTTAACTTCTCTAACAAGGACTACGAGAGAGTAGCTAAAAAGGAGTTTCTCGTATTTAGTCTCTCCCCTTTCTCTAAAATGGTCTTGCCACTGGCAGGCTGCTGGCTCCAGGGCCAAAGGCACAAGGCTGTTGCACACGATGGCAACCAGTTTCTCGGGGCACACTGGTCCCAGCTTCGTTGCCTGCCTCTTTCCAATCAGGGCCATCAGAGCAGTTCCCAATGAAAGCCAAGCTTTGTTACTAGCAGTGACACCCCCCAAAACCATACAAAGGAAGCCCGTTTAAGGGTCAGCTCGCTGCAGCTACACCCTGCCTCTCTCTCCAGAGGATGGCAGCAGAGGTCAAGCAACCCTGAAGGACCCTTGTCCCCGCCCTGGTTCAGATCCCGCTGAGCTCCCTGCTGCTTCCAGGCTTGAGCATCCCCTGGCCACAGGTCCCCCTCACCACCACCTTCCTCCTCCTCGCCCGGAGCTGCTCCCGGCGGCTGCCCGGGGGGCGGGTGGGGGTGTCCACCCGGTGCGGACCCCGACGGGGCCGGGAAGGAGTGCTGCACCATCTGGGGCTGACAAGGAACACCGCTTTCCCACTTTTCTCAGGAAAACCTGGGATTTCAAGGGCTGGGAAAGGCTGTCCTACCGCAGCGCTGGATTGCCTGTTGAACATAAAATGTATTTTTTTCGGCAGGCGATGGAAAAGTGCGTTGTGTGTGATTCGGCTAGCATACAACAGGGACCGGGCGAATTCATGAGATGAGTGACTTTCAGCATTGAATAATGGTGAACGTACCTTGTACTAGCTGTAGATTGGTTTTCTTAAAGTTCTGTCTTTCAAGGTGAGATATTTCTTGAGTAAAATGAAAATAGCATGTGTATAAATAAATATGTCTATATTGACATATGTAATCATATATATCTATACATGTAGTAATAGATGCAGATGCTACTATTGTACATGATAATAAAAAGCACCAGTATTCTTGTCTTAAAACCAGAAAGGAATGTCATAATGTAAAACCCAGAAATAGGGTGTAAACAGAGACCTATTAGTATGGTGTAAAAACAGATTAGAAGTCAAGGTTTTAAAGTAGAAGCATGGGAAAACAAACATCTTTGCAGACATTTTAATTTGCAGTAACTACCAAGCATTGTAAATGGTGCTTTATACTGTTTGTTTTGAAATTAATAATTTAATTACACACAATTGACAACCAACAATATTATTGTGCTAAACATCACTCCAAACATTTTCCCCATTCATTCTGAAGTACACAGTTCATATATTATTTTTTTTTAATATTTGTCCTGTATCAACTGTTTCCATTTCAGTCCATGGAACATGAAAGCAGATATTATCCTTCCCCAGCATATTTTCTGTCTTTTTAAATTCCTGAACCACAATCTTGCTTCTCCTTATTTCCCCACCCTCCTTTATTTTCTCTATACATGACTATAGATTATCTCCTACATCAAGTTATTAGTGCTCCCAAATGCCAGACTTTGTTCTCAACAAATAGAACTCTTAACAGTGCACTGGAGAATATTTTTGAAAGATCTCATGATCATAGAATTCAAACAGATACTGACAGAGAGGTCTTGAAGCAAAGTATTTCTTCTGTGGCCACACAAGCGACAGTACCTTAGATGTGCTCTTGTGAACTCAGTCTGCACATGATCAGTGTAATCTGTGACTGTGAAACAAGCACACTCTTCAGTGAATGCTAATGCTGCTTCTCCAGAAAACTGCTGGACATGGTGAACAACCTGCAATGAACACTGAGGGGAAACTGTTTACTGAGGTGTGAAGAGTGTCATTGCTTGATCACACAGTTTGGATTTTACTGGAACTCTTCTTTGCAGAAAACAGCATCCCGTAAACTCTGCTGGAATTCTGTGTGTAGTATGGGTGCTCAGGACTCAGCCCATCCTGTGGACACCGTCTGTCAAGGGCCTTTGGCTTCACTCATTCTGCTGTGGTGTACCTGACCAAATACCATGCACCAGAAGGATCATCTAATTAATTATTGAATTGAATTAATAATACAGTGAATCCCAGAATTAGCTACGCAAACATTGTTTTTCATAGTCATAGAATCATAGAATGGTTTGGCTTGGAAGGGACCTTGAAGATCATCTAGTTCCAACACCCCTGCCATGGGCAGGGACAGCTTCCACTAGACCACTGGGCACCCATTTTACAGGATCATGCAAATAGAAGATGTTATTCCTATCTGCTGGTTTTGAAATTAACTAACAGGCGTTCTGAACAATATTACAAAATCACTACAGAACAATTCCCAGAGTCAGCTCCCAGCCTTCCTTGCTTTATCACCTCTTTAAAATCTTTCTGATTTATCTTTTCACAAAATGTTTTATGTTACCACATAAAACTTTATTGAAAATCTGCATTAGCATAAAATTAATTTTCAGAAAAAAAAGAAACAAGAAATGATGGGGTTTTTTTTAATTTCTGTTTGGCTTTTTGTTTAAAGAATGTGAGACACTACCGATGTCCACTCAGAGGAAAGTGCCTGTGCTAGGCCAACGACTGTCAGAAATATAAGGTAGGGAAAAGATAAAGAGACCTAGGAGACCTATGTCACTAGGTGGTCATGATGGGTCTAAGACTGTCTTCATCAAGCTTTGAATAGTGTGTGGGACAAAGCAGTAATTGATGCTTTGACAGGGAAGCCATGGCTGAACTCACATTAAAACTTCAGACACAGAGGCAGTGGCATGGGATAGATATTGTTGACATGTAGCTGCTGCATGCCGTGGGGTCTGCTAGACCATATCCTGCACAGGTCTAAATCTAATTGAATTATTCTGTTGAGCCTTATTGTCTCTTCTCCTTCAGTCACCAGCTCTACAAGTGTCTCCTTCTGTCCTCCTAAGACCTGTCTTGCTCTTTTTGTCTGTAGGCTTGCAGCACTTCTAAATTTTAAAGAATGGGAAGCCATACTTGTAAGGGTAAGTGGAATATGAGAGCATCTGCTTCATTAAGTTTATCAGACCAAGGCCTTTTTGGTTCAAAATGAGTCATAATGGTGTAATTTGCTAGCAAACTCCAAGCTGGACTAGCCAGCAAGTAGGAGACCCAGGATCCAGGCAGGGGTATTAGACAGGCAGAGGGCTCGTGCTGATATTCAAGGCAACCATGAATGTGAGGATGCCTATGGGACAAGTATGTGTGTGCATCGGTTGGCTAGCAAGCATCAAGTTGGACTAGCCAGTGAGTAGGAGATGCATATCTCTTGGTCAGAAAGCCAAGATCCAGGCATGATATTGGACAGGCTGAAGGCTCATAGTGATGTTTGAAGGAACTGTGAATGTGCTTGTGGATCTAGAGAGTGAGGGTGTGTATGTTTTCACTGGTGGACTTCAATCTTGATCATCTGGAGAGTAGAAAGGGGACTTGGCTGTCTACACTTACATTTTATGTGAGTCCTGTTAATGTTATATGTGGGGTGTTGAAAGTAGCACCTTGTCTGTAGCAGCCTGTGCAGTTGGCCGTGTCAGTGTCCTTTGCATGGACATGTGTGTGCATGTGTCTGGATTATATGCCCAACCTCAATACTGGCTGAACCTCCAATCTGGGAAGAAGCAGCTGTGTCCACCAGCCTTTGTCAGAGAGACCCCAGCTGGGCTCCAGCAGCCAAGCAGGAGGAGTTGCCAGGGCTACGGCCCACCATACATCCCTTAACAATACTTACACACTAAACTTGAAAAGTGAGTTGACCAAAAAGAAGCTCTGGAATTGGTGTTTTTCCAGAGAAAAACTAGCTTGGGCAATTTTATTGTTCATTCCTTTTACCTCATGGCCTTGTTCTGGGATATGTTTTCACGCTTTGGTTCATTATTGCCGATCAACTGCTTACAGAAACTATCACGGGCTTTCTTGGAAGAGCATCTTGCATGTTGAAACCCTACAGATTAGCAGATACTATCTGAGTTCCCTTTTTCTTGTAGTTGTTGTATGTTCTTCTACTTCTGCTGTGTCAAAAGCAATAAACCAACATCCTGAAAAATTAGTTTCACCAAAAAAAAAAAAAAATTAGCAAAAAAACCCTCCAAAACACCAAGCTGAGGAGAGCGAAATTGCAGGGACAAATTAATTTCTGAGTGCTAGGACAAAGCAAAGAAGCTCATTAGACCCACTTGAGTCAATGCCAGCAGCAGACTGTCATGGCTGAATAGGATGAATGGACAAGGGACATGGATCATCTTGGAGTGGCGTTCCTCAGGGGTCGGTACTGGGACCTGTACTGTTCAACGTCTTTGTCAGCGACGCGGACAGTGGGGTCAAGTGCACCCTCAGCAAGTTTGCTGATGATACCAAGCTATTTGGCGAGATAGACATGCTGGAGGGGAGGGATGCCATCCAGAGGGACCTGGACAGGCTGGAGGGGTGGGCCCAAGCCAACCTCATGAAGTTCAACAAGGCCAAGTGCAAGGTCCTACATCTGGGTCGGGGCAATCCCAAGCACAAATACAAGGTGGGCGGGAAATGGCTGGAGAGCAGCACTGAGGAGAAGGACCTGGGTGTGCTGATTGACCAGAAGCTCAACATGAGTCGGCAATGTGCAATCGCAGCCCAGAAGGCCAACCGTATCCTGGGCTGCATGAGAAGTGTGGCCAGCAGGTCAAAGAGGTGATTCTGCCCCTCTACGCCACTCTCATGAGACCCCACCTGGAGTACTGCATCCAGCACTGGAGTCCCCAGCATAAGAAGGACATGGGCCTGCTGGAGCGAGTCCAGAAGAGGGCCACAAGGATGATCCGAGGGCTGGAGCACCTCTCCTATGAGGAGAGGCTGAGAGATTTGGGGCTGTTCAGCCTGGAGAAGAGAAGGCTTCGGGGAGATCTTATTACCACCTTCCAGTACCTTAAAGGGAGCCTACAGGAGAGCTGGGGAAGGACTTTTTACTAGGGCATGTAGTGATAGGACAAGGGGGAATGGCTTCAAACTGGAAGAGGGCAGGTTTAGATTAAACATTAGGAAGAAATTTTTCACTTTGAGGGTGGTGAGGCACTGGAACAGGTTGCCCAGAGAAGTTGTTGAGGCCCCATCCCTGGAGGTGTTTAAGGCCAGGCGGGATGGGGCCTTGGGCAACCTGGTCTAGTGGGAGATGTCCCTGCCTATGGCAGGGGGGTTGGAACTCAATGATCTTCAAGGTCACTTCCAACTCTAACCATTCTATGATTCTATGATCTTCATTCATAGCAAGATTGCTGAGGAATAATATGGGACAGAAAATATTGGGATTTGTCAGTCTTAAGTCTTAAGTAATGAGCTTAAATGATATGCTAGCCAGGAGGATCATAGGACCATAGGATAATTCAGGTTGGATGTGAGTTCTGGATGCCATCAAGTCTAATGTGCTGCTCAAAACAGGGACAACTCAACAGGTCAGATATGATTGCTCAGGGCTTTATCCAGTCAGGTCTTGAAAACCCCCATGAGTAATGGAGATTACCTAACTTCTCTGGGTAATGCAGTCTAAACTTCTACTGACCTCATAATGAAAAAGTTTCTTATTATATCAGTTGTAAACTCTCTTGTTTGAATTTATGTTTGTCACTTTCTCATCCTCCCACCATGAGCCACTCTGAAAATCCTGTCGCCATCTTCTCAATAACCTCCTTGTAGGTATTGGAAAGCTGCTATTAGGTCCCACCAAATCCTTTTCTCCAAGCTGAACAAGCCCAGTTCCCCAGCTTCTCCTCACAGGGCAAGTGATGCAGTCCCCTGACCTTCTCCGTGGCGCTCTATTGAACTCACCCCAGTTTATCAACATCTTTTTGTACTATGTAACCCAAAACTGGATGCAGTGTTCTAGGTGCTAAGAAGCACTGAGTAAAGGGGGATAATAATTTCCCTCGATTTACTGGATAGGCTTCTGTCAATACAGCCTGGGATGCTGTTGGCCTTCTTTGCTGCCAGGGCAGATCGTTGGTTCATGTTCAGCTTGCTGCCTACAAAGACCATTGGGTCTTTTTCAGCAGAGCTGCTCCCCAGACAGTCAGCCCCCAGCATGTGTCATTGCAAGGGGTTCTTCCTTCCCAGATGCAGGACTTTGTTCATGTCAAATTTCATACAGACCCTGTCATCCCATTCCACCAGCCTGTCTAGATCCCTTTGGATGGCAGCCCTGTTGTCGAGTGGTGTCATAGGTGAACTTGATTAACAAGCACTCCATTACCTCCTCCAGGCTATGTCTTTCAGTCATAAAGATGTGGGGGCTGACAAGTCTCTGTCTGAGGGGCACAAGGAAAAGTGTCCTAGCAACCAAAAATGTGATACCCATGGAGCTGGAAAAGGGCAGGCCAAAAAAGGGTAATGATCCTGTATGTCAAGAGAGGGGGGCAATCTGCAAGAAACTGAGTGTCAGCACTCCATTGTTCTGGCCCATGAGTGACTTATCCTTTTTATGCTAAAGAATCATTAATTAAGACGTCTGAACTATTTTAGCAGCAGGTGAGGTCCTGTTGGTCTATGGAGTAACAAACGAAGATCCAGGTGGCAATACACTAGCCGGGTGGAAGAGCACCACTTTATACTCTTCAAAGCTGTCATCCATCCACAGTTATTAGGAACATGTAGGGAGTTCCTCAAACTGTCAGAATCATTAGAATTAAGCCACCAGGGGAAAGATATCTCAGCCATGAATTTCAAAAAGAGATTTTTTCCAGATGTCTTCTCTCAACACCTTCTTCTTCTAGGATAAAGGTTCCTGCTTTTATGCAGCATATGTGCAAAACTTCCAAAGATTTTAACACTAAAGCTGATGAAAAATAAAACTTACCAAGGCTAGCATTTGAAAAATGCAATTGTTGAAAAGTGACAGCATTGTACAGATAAGATCCCACGTCGTTCATGTCTTCATCCAAATGGGGTTAAGAGGCCTAATGCAAGATTTAAGCGCAGCCCATTGCCTCAGTCCAACCACCCTGTTCACCTGCCCACTCAAAGGCCAGTCTCTGTGCACACTGTTGTGTTCATCTGACAAGGGACCGTCATGAGCTGCTGTGTCCACAGCCACAGCTCTGTGCTGGAGAAAGATATGAGCTTGGGTCCCAGAGTTGTGTGTATGCATGAGTATGGTACAGCCATTGTGCTAGGAGCGCTAACTAACTCAGGTGCGGCCTTACGCTGGCACATTACAACAATTCAGACTCCAGAGCAGTTTTTTTAGACCTCTCCGCCATGTTGCACCGCCATGTAGAAGCAAACTCATCAGCACCCCAAATTGTGTGTGCTCACTAGCCTGCAGGGCTCCCTTGAGTGAGTCATGAGAGTGCCTCTGTTGGTATCTTAGCAGGGGAACTCTTGAACATGTCAGGCCTCTAAAGCACCCTGCAGATAACCTGTCCTCAGAAAGGTGGTAAAAAGAATGAATATTTCACAGGTAGAAACAACCAGAGAACAAGATCAGGATGGTTTAGCTCGTGGCCGAATATAAAAATTAGGCTCAAGGTCAGATCTCATCTGCCAGGAAATCAGATGACAAGTAGGCGTGCCTGCTTACCTTATTTTGTAATACATGTGACTTTGCAATATATGTGCAGGATGCTAGTAATCAGCTACTAAAAGACAGGATTTATCAAAAGCAGTGCTCCCTTGCCACTGAGCTGGTTTTAGTGCCAAGGTTACACCTGCAGACGTAATGAGGTCGTCACACACTCACCACTTAATGACCAAAGCATGGACAGAACACAGCACTGAAACGGCTGGTCAACTGTTACTGTTCCCTAGCATTTAAAAAAATAATTTCAGTATTTAGATTCTTTTCTTCTTGTTAAGCTGAAAAATTAATTTGTGAAGTATTTGTACCACTTTGGTTTGATTCATTTGCTGAACAAATTATATTTTCAGAAAACTTCTAAATGCAGTTCTTTGGAATAGTTTGTTTTCTGGAGCCATTTCCTCAGACAATATTGGTTCCCAGATCAATGGCTGAATGCAGGACGCTGCATTTTATCTGAAGCACTAGTACCTCCAATACCTTTTTAGCAACAAGGTCACATTTGACAACTTGAATGATCCCATCAGTTACAAGAAACAGTGTTGTGAATTTGGAATGAAACTACATTTTCCCTCAACATGGTTGGACAAATATTGATAAACTAGAGGGGTTCAACACAGAGGAACTGGTCTTGAGAGAAGCAACATTCACACCAAAGCTTTAAGGAACTCAGGTTTCCCAGGCATCCCACTCTTGAAGGAAGAGAGATTGCAGAAGACCGGGATCATAAGATATGATATGATATATACTTTATATATCATATATGATGTACATATGATGTACTATATAATCTATACCATATATTGTGTACTATATATTATGTTATATGCGGTATGTTATATACATATATATATCATATATAATACACCATACAGATTATAGATCATATTATTCACACCCTTCACAGCAGACTGCACTGCCTGTTGTGAACTGTGGTAATGGGGCCTCAGAAATGTTGCTATTCGGCATGAACATCACAGCAGAACTGACCGGTTGGCTTAGGAATGGGTCACAGATGAGCGTAGGCTTTGGCTGGCTCCCGTCCCCCAGCCTCTCCCTGCACAATGGAGAGGAAACTAAGCAGGCTGAAAGATTGACTGAAATGTGGTATTTCTACAGGACGACATGTGGTCCATATTGCTACAAGGCGCACAAGGTTGTTTCTGCTGAAGTGTCTAGAAGAACCAAATGGATGGTGAAGCCTAATGGCACACGTGGCATTTCTGGCCTCTTCGGTTGGCAATGTGAATGTGCCAGTGGTGCTCAGGAGGCCTGAGAAGGCTCACAGTGTGGGTGCAGAAGACACCACAGCCTGGGACACAACACTGAATCTAAAAACTGCAGTGTAAATATATAGACAGAAATAATGCATAATTATCTGTATACCCAGTGTAGAGGGGCACAGATGTAAGGGTAAAGGCGGTTATGAGAACATCATCTGTTCTGTTGATTTGCAGGTAGGTGTTCCTGCCAAGGTCAAGTGATAGCAAAAATGGGGGCAAAAAAAGTGAAGAACATCTGTATTGAGATTAAATTAAATGCTCACAAAATTATCTGCCTTCAGTGCTTCTGGCATGCCCATGGGAACTGTAGTCATCTCATGTGCCTATTCCCTGCAGAGCAGATTCTCTAGCTAAGATGGAGCCAGTAGGTAGCCAAAACTTGTCTCTCATTACGTACCATAACCTGAAATGTCTGTGGTATTTATATTTTAGTATAATTGAGCAATAAGGGGGCCTGTAGTTAGGACAAAAGAACTAATCTGAAGTAAGTGGGAGTTGTCGTTCAACAACAACTGTTGCCAGTTGACTCCACAGGTCCCCACAGGCATGCTGAAGAAAGTATTTTCTCCCATAAAATGAAGCTGTGTCCCTCGTTAGGCAAAAGGATGAGAGTACAGCATACTTCATTTTTTTTTAAAACAACTAGAACACTAAATAAGAAATGTAGACTAATGTTTGATAGACATCTCTCTCGCCTCCTTGTCACAGCAACTGTTGGCTTTTCTTTAGAGCTTTTGTTTTGCTCTCAAACTCAACTCAGCTGCAATTCCTTTCATGTGGAGTCCTGTGGTGACATTTGAGTGACATAAGCAAGGTAGAGGTAATTGGATTCAGTTTTTCCATGTTTGTACAGCTCTTCAGGAAGTCAGATATTTCAATAGGGAATTACAGTAAATTACATTGTGAATTACGGTTCCTGGTTTTTGACAAATAAACTAGAACCCTTTTATAAAACCCTTTATTGTCTCTGTAGGCTAACATGTAGAAATATGAAGTTTAGAGAAATGAAAAACTTATGCAGTGGATTGTAAAGGTACATTTGATCACCTGGAACTAGACTTTATTACGTATTTTTTTCCGAAACACTTAGAAATGTGCTGAGTGGCTCATAATGCAGTAAGTTTTCATTCATGACTAAACAACATTGTCAAAATGCAAGGACAGATATTTTTTTTCTCTTGACAGATATTTTCTTTGCAACTACTTTCACAGCCTCATCCTATCTTTGCTGTTTCAAGGTTACTTTCCCATTAGGGACTACAATAAGTCAGTTCTCATTCTACAATATGACCTGCAAATAGGTGATAGGCAAGTGGATTGCTCTTTGTAGTAATTTCTCCTTAGAGAGAGAACACCATCTGTAGTTAAAACTAAACACATTGCACACATTTTTTTTTAATCTTTTCAATGAGATTTCAATCCAGAGATTCTGGAGGAACAGCTAAAAGGCAGCTGGTTGCATGGAAAAGTTAACATGTAATTGGTCAGGGGCAAATGTAGAATATGCCATTTGCTCCAAATGACCTCCTTCGCTTGATGATATTGAGGAGACTAGCATAGGAACTGATTGTATGGCACACCATCCAGAAAAGCCCTTGGGGAAGTACATAGTTGATGTCAAATGCACCCTTGTTTACACCTCAACAGGAGAAGCTGAACATTTGATACACACTCATGTATGCTTGAACCTGACTCAGGCAAACCAGGGTCTCAGCCAACTATCTCACATTATAGATGTGCACAATTACAGCATATTTATTGGCTAGCCTGTTGTGGAAATCTCTCTCTCTCTCTCCCCCCCACCTTCTTCATAACTTCTCAGGAAAAACATCCAAGTGCCACCCCCCCAAATGTCTTCTGAATTTCTGGCCCATTTAGGGTAAGAAATAGATCTGATGCTATCCACAATTTAATTCTTGGCCAAGCCCTACTTTCAGAATTCCTGAAAAATTGTCTATCAGGGAATGAAAATCTACTCGGAGTGTTGTGAAAGGATCACAGAAAATAATAGTTGTATCAGCTCATAACAAATTTCTCTGCCTCCCCTGAAAAGTTACCACATTTCTATTTGAATACAGTAACTTTATTAATATTTGACTGCATATAACAATTAATTTTTCAGAGCATTTGAGATCTAACAGGTGTGCACTGTTTCTTGCCTTTCTTTGTCCCTTTCTTCTCATCAATGATTGCAACTTCTAAGCAAAATTTCACTGTAGGGTCAACAGTTAGCAGAACATGATGCTGCTAACCCAAGAAAAGCATAAGATTGCAAATTGATTCTGTCAGGAGGTGAAATTGCAGGAGGGGTCTAGTATTTCACTGATGTTATCTCATGTGCTTCTCTCAACACTGAGGTTGCTCAGCCATCCTTGCTTTCATAACGATTTCAACCACTTGCCCTCTCACACTTGCAGAGTTGAGCCACACATCTAAACTCTTCCGAGAGTGCTCTGAGAAAACAAAAAAGCACCCTGATCACCTAACTCCAGCTTTTATGTGGTCTCTGAGCAAAGGATTCTCTTGTTTCAACTCTTTTCCACTCAACTTACTCCTTTTTTATACTCATTTTTAAGAGTAGCTGTTGCACTCACTATTGCTCTAACAGTTTTATCCTACCCCATGATTAACGGTGCTGACTATACCCAACCACAGGGAAATTAAATAATTTTAGTTGTCTCTGAGTTGTCTCTTTCTCACTCCATCCTGTTGGTGGACAGGAAGTTGAGCGTAAGCTAATTATGCAATTGTGTGTCGGAGAAGGCCAGCTGCATACTGCACAGCATGAGGACAGAAGTAGCCAGCAGAGAAAGGGAAGAGTTCATTCCCATTTTCTCTGCACTGGTGAAGCCACAGCTGGAATACTGCATCCATTTCAGATGCCCCATTACAAACGAAATGTGAACAAACTGGTGAGAGCGCTGCACAGGCCACTGCATGGCACTGGAAAATGCCATGTACCAGGAGAGGCCTGGTACGTGGACCTGGTTCTGTTCATCCTGGAGAAGACACGGCTAATTGTTTTCAGAGGTGCACAGCAAAAGGACAACTGGCAATGGTCTTAACTGGCAACAGGGAAACTCTGACTGAAAAGAATGAAAAAAATTCTCACCCCAAGGGTTGTTTAGCCCTGGCAGAGAGGCCAGACAAGCTGAGGAATCTCCACGCTTGGAGCTGTTCAGAAATAACTTGGAGAAGGCCCCGACTAACCTGATGGTGTTTTGAGGTAGCTCTGCTGTGAACAAGGGCTTGGAATAGAGAGGTCCTTTCCAGCCTAAATCTTTCTGTCAGTAATTCTAATAAAGATTAAAAAGCCTAGTCACTCTGTGGCAAATTTGATCATTTGCTCAGTTTTAATAAAAAAGTTTCATCATTACTTCAAGTCATACATACAATAACTTGGGGATTACTCTTTGATATCAGTCTTCCCTCCCAATTCCTCTACAGGTTCTCACTTGCCATCTTATCAAACGTAATCCACAGGGCTCCATTTAAGGACCAAAGTCCATCTCCCCCTTTACTTTCTCCTCCTATTACTGAAAAAACTTCAAGAATCCTTTGCTAGTTTTTTTGACCTGACACTTTTGCATTTGTTTATATTCTGTCACTTTGATCAAAAAAAACCCCTTTGCAATACCAGATGCAAAGTTTCCGACACATCCTGACCCAATCCCTCCTTAAAACTTTCTTTTGCAGTGATACCTATGAGGAATTTGTAAGATTTACCGCTACCATGTTGACACCAGCCTACAGCCCTGTTATGTGCCTCACCTAAATTCCCGTATTTGGCTCTTGACCTCAAAAGTTTTATAGGATTATAATCCTCTCTGGTGCGTGGGTAGCTGTGTCTATGACATGCCAAAGAGAGGTTTATAGAGTTATAGAAACATTTAGGCTGGAAGGGACCTCTAAGGTTTTCTACTTCAAGCCCCTACTCATGACAGGATGGAGATTTTGTGAAATCCATGTAAGATCTCTAAAAACTCCACAGCTTCTTCCAGCAATAATTCTAGTGTGTCTCTCTAGTGGTGAAACAGACTCCTTCCTTCCTCTTTTGTGTTTGAAAACTGTTCTCAACTCCTCTTATTAAGTCTTTCAGGCTAACCAGTCTTAGTGTTTTAAAAACGCCTCAATATTTTTGCTGTGGTCTTCTTCAGATATATCCATCCTCTTTAGAAAGCAAAAATAATGTGAAAACAAGAATTCCCAAGGGAAGAGGAGGTGCACTACATGGGCATTTGGTAGCTCAAAAGGGAGAGAAATGAAGAGGAGCAATGACCATGGGGTTTTAGCATGTGTTGGAAAGGCATTTGTGTTGAAAAGTGATGTCTGGGAGCAAATTTCTTATAAACTAAAATGCTTGATATAAGACTAAACAGGATTGGGAGAAGCCGTGATCCATCTTAATTCACAAGCTTTGATATACAGAAGTTAGTACCTAAAATGGAAATAAAAAATCATGGGTGGAAGTTTTCAGAAAGCTAGAGAATAGACAGACTGTAGAATTGCTGGTTGTAAAGCTAGGGGAGAGAAGGCAGTGTTGAAGAGAAAGGTTTGTTACTATGAAAGAACTATGAAAATGTTTCCTGCAAGGGGCTGAGGTAAAGGGAAGTGTTGGGGAAGTGGCCACGACTATGTTGGTGAGCGAGAAAAAGAGAACGATGGCCGTGGGCAGCCACGGGGAGCTGATAGAGGCAACAAGCCTCACCGCAGATAGCACAACTTTTGCTGGGCATCGCAGCCACAGACCGACCGTTTCTCAGCTGCATGAAGGACAACCAGGTGGCCTGAGAGCTGCCTCTCCAGGTTAAGAGAAACTGTGAGATGGTCACAGGTATTTGGGAATTAATTATTGCTTCTTACCTTATTTATCTACCATTCTGGACTTCTCTTTTACGGTTCACTAAGCCAAATGTTTCGTGGCATCCTTGCCCATGGCAGGGGGGTTGGAATTAGAAGATCTTTAAGGTCCCTTCCAACCTAAACCATTCTATGATTCTATGCCTGCAAGCAGAGGAAATTAGCCATCTGATCACCAGAACGCTTTGTTGACTTTTCCCAAGTTTCCAGATAAGGTCTTGTAACCCCTTCATAGTAAGCCCTTCAAAACCTTACCTGGACCTTGCTGGTCTTGGCAGAAGGGTTACATTTACAAGTGGCATGGGAAGAAACAAAACATGTAAAAGAGCTAATGTAGATTACAGGAGACAGCTGAAGCTACGCATAATAATCCAATGAAACAGGTATTTGCAAACTTTTTTTTTATTTGAATATATGTGGCTGCCTCCTGTTTTTATCCAATAGGTATAAATACAATGAATAATTATATAGAATAAATGCAAGTGACAGAAATCTCTATCTCCCTCCCTCCTTCACTAAATGTTTTCAACACTTGCTTAGACACAGCAAGTGAAAGCAGTTATAGAGTCTTTTGCAAGTAACTTAAACCTTTCTGAAGTTGAATATAGACAGTTTCTGATATCCTTGAGGAAAAATAAATCCCTTTAACTGAGTTTTGCCAGGTGAACAGCAGGTAACTCATTTGGCCATTTGTATCTTCTACTTAAAAGAAGGAGAAATAAGCCCAAAGCAGCAATTTAAGAGCAGTTTCTACTCCCATTGAAAGCCAAAAGACTGACCGAATGCTTGGATGATACACCCTAAAATGCTATATTACACAAAACTTCATGTTATAGTATCAGAAACCAGGAAATGACATCAACAAGGATGTTCTTGCGTCTTCATTTATTTGCATTGTACATATGAAACCATTCCATAATTTTCAATTCCATCCTTACATGTGTTTTTTTTTCCACCATGCTCCACTACATTCAGGTGCTGTCCACTCTATGCCTAATAAGCTGCTATAAAAGCCTTATTGTTGTATCCTTTAATACCACAACCATAAGCTGTCCAGCTTTAGCTGTAACAATGCTAAAGCTTTATCATAGACATACGTAGGTTTACACAGCCCTACACCTTAGTACAGGGTATACTTCCTTCTCAGTCACACATGGATAGTATAAAATTTCAACGTTCATTTTGCTGATTCCTGACGCTTTAGAGATTCTTTTTGCTGATATACAGAATTTCTAAATGTATTACTACCCTGCTGCAATGGAACTACTATAGATGTGAAAAGAGTAATATGAAACTAAGATAACCTCACCTGAAACCAGGGAAACATACACTGTATCATTAAACTTACACATCCTGGAATCATAGAATCACAGAATGGTTTGGGCTGGAAGGGACCTTTAATGATCATCTAGCCCACTGCCCCTGCCATGGGAAGGGGCATCCTTCAATAGATCAAGTTGCTCATAGCCCCATCCAACCTGACCTTGAAAACTTCCAGAGATGGGGCACAGCTTCTCTGAGCAGCCTGCTCCAGTGTCTCACCACCCTCATCGTAAAAAAATGTCTTCCATATATCCAAGCTAAAACTACTCTCTTTCAATTTAAAAGGCCCTGGTAAAAAGTCTCTCTCTGCCTTTCTTATAAGTCTCCTTTATATATTGAAAGGCCACAACAGGGTCTCCCCGAAGCCTTCTCTTCTCCAGGCTGAACAACCCCAAGCCTCTCAGCCTGGCTTCATAGGAGAGGTGTTCCAGCCCTCTGGCTGTTTTTGTGGTCCTCCTCTGGACCTGCTCCAACAGGCCCATGTCTCTCTTGTACTGGGAACTCCAGAGCTGGGCACAATACTCTAGGTGGGGTCTCAACAGAGTGGAGTAGAGGGCCAGAATCACCTCCCTTGACCTACTGACTACACTTCTCTTTATGCAGCCCAGGATGTGGTTGGCTTTCTGGGCTGCAAGCACACAACCCTGGCTCATGCGCAATTTGTCATCCACTGGTATCTCCAAGTCCTTCTCCACAGGGCTGCTCTCAGTCCATTCATCCCCCAGTCTGTACTGATCCTGCTGATTGCCTTGATCCCCAGGTGCAGGACCTTGCACTTGGCCTTGTTGAACTTCGTGAGGTTCATATAGGCCACACTCCTGAAGCCTTTCAAGGCCCTTCTGGATGGCATTCCTTCCCTCAAGTGTATCAACGGCAGCATTCGGCTTGGTGTCAACTGCAGACTTGATGAGAGCGCACTCGATCCTATTGTCTATGTCATTGATGATATTAAACAGTATCTCTTCCAGTACAGATCCTTGAGGGACACCACTCATTACTGGTTTCCATTGGTCCTGAGAAGGCCTATCATGTATTCACCGCGTGCCTGGCAGCAAAAGACAGTGTCAGTAGCATAGCACTAATGCTATAAAAGAGCACAGCGCGTTCTCAAGGGAGGTCTATCAAGATTTCTTATCTTTTACCAGATAATTGCCCTAACCAGTGACTTGTTCAGTTAAGGTGATTCAGCAAGCAGGTGTGCTAACAATTAAAGATATCAAACCACTTCCTGCTTGTTATCTCTTTCTGTATTCCATAGAATCATGAAATCATAAAGTGGTTTAAGTTGGAAGGGACCTTGAAGATCATCGAGTTCCAACCCCCCGCCATAGGCAGGGGTATCTCCCACTAGACCAGGTTTGTATGCATTAAATGCTAATTTAGCCAAGATAATCTTGTCTCTGTCCTCCACAGTCATCTTGATTTCCGAACGCAACAGCTCCCATTCTGATACTTCAACGTTCAGCACTTGTCCCCAGGTAACTGAATTTCCAGCATATTCCTGTCACTCACACCTCTTGAAAGATGGTGCTGTTGATGGTTGCAAAGCTGTGAGTCCATCTTACGCATCATGGGCATTTCTATGAGCAGATGTGCTGTGTACAGGGCTCCTAGCTACAGTTCATCAGCCTCTCACCTGCTCTGTGTGCTTGCTGGTCACTAACTGTGTTAGCATCTCCTGACGTCGGTTCCTGAGTGACCACAGGAGGAGAGTAGACAAGGAGACACCTGCCTTGCTATCAGTGGTCATCTCTCAAACACGTAGGAGATTTTCCTCTGGTGTACCTGTTTGTTGTGATTCCCTGTGAGTGGGAGCCTGGCTGGTAGGCTGTGGCTTCACTCGTACCAAAAGGGAGTTTGTTCCCAGCCTTTTCAAAGACATTTGACTTGGTTTTGCTGCCTCATTTATCTCTCTGTTGGATTTATGGGGTCTGGTAGCGCACATAAACAACAGCTCGTTCCATCTGCTGATAAGGACACCTCGTGCTGCGTTGTCCTTGGGCCGGAGTATTACTGCAATGGGGACTGATACGCAGCAGCTCTAGATGGCTAAGCTGGCAAGGATTCCTTGCAGATCCTGCTGCTGTGGAAGGGTGTCTTAGCACTTAGCAGGTTTAGCTGTTTGACTGCATCCACCTATAGGGCATAGACACCATACACACACCAGGAGTTCGGTGGCTTCAGGATGAGTTTCTGCTAAGCTCCAGGGCTGACTGTCTTTAAAGAGATGAACTGCACCCCAGGAGTACGTGGGACTGGGTGAACAGGAATAGGACTTTGGGGCCATACGGAAGACAAAGACAAGTTTGTTCCAAGAAGGGGAATTCCTTATAGGAATAACCTGCTGCAGCTGCGCTCATTTCACCATGTCACAATTATTTTCCAGGTGATCTGTACGGGTCTCTGCAGGAAGGTCTCTCATTACTGCTTTTGTCAGCTTCATGCTTTGCATTTTTTGAGATTTGATTTACAAGGATGGAGAATCCCATTTAAGCTTTGCCATAGTATTGCTATGATTAAACCAAAGTCAAATAAGGCACTGCCAAGAAACCACAATGACACAAGGGGAGGGAATATTCTGACAAAGAAAACCAAGAAGAAAATAAAGGAAGAATCGGCAACTGAATTGAAGGTAGAGTCCCTGTGTTGCTGGGTAAAGAGGAGTTGTATTTGAAGATGCATATGAAAAAAAGTTGCTGCAGCCCTGCTTCCTACAATGGGTTTTCAGCGTTGGATACATAGATTAAAAGCTGCTGTAATGTCAAGCTGCAGAAGTACTGGCACTGCATGAAAGTAGCAGTGCAGAAAGCAACACTGAAATCTTGCAAGTTTGCAAACAGCAAGTTTAAGAATTCTGTATTTGAAAAACAGCTTGAGTTTCCCCAAGTGAAAGTTCAGCCAAAAAAGAGATTAAGATACGTGCAGCAGAATACCCTGTCTTCTTGTTCCCCTCTGCTCCTCGGACTGCGGGCTGCTGGAGCGGTGGAGCTGCTGCTGCAGGTTAAGAGTTAGAGCAGCTCATTTGCACAACTGATCCATAGGAGCTGCATCCAGCCCTGAAATGGTGAACCAAAGGGGCCTGGTGCTGATCTTCTGCCCGGAGTTATGGCCCCATTGTTTCTTCCATTGTGAGAGACAGGCTATGGGTTGCTGTCTCCTAAGTGATATTGCTGTTTGTGTGACTCCAAAGCTTTTAACTAGGATTTTGAAAGCAGCTATCTGCCTGTCACGGATGGAAATATTTGACACAGTTATGATTTAACAGCAATTCAAAAATTATTAGTGATTTAAGGTAGAACAAGAGGTTGAGTTTTAGCAACACTTAATCATTGACCGGTTTAGAGGTTTACAAAGTGATTTAAGAAAATAATTGAACAGCGACTTAATTACAGATTCAAAGATGGCATGATTCATACTAACTTAGTATAAGGTATTCCAAATCGATACATATACATATGGGCAAAAGCAGAGATCCCACATTAATACATATACACATAAGCAAAGCATATACTGGAATACAGGCATACACACACACACACAGAGGTCTCTGATTGCTGGAATCAGGAATTTCTTAATAGAAAAGTGACTCTAACGAGCTGACAGGTACCACATGCACTCCTATGTGTGCATGGACAAACGTAAGAACATCCATACCCATAAAGCTAATATGTATATCACAAACATACAGGTGGAGAGGTAGATGGAAGAGATACTAGCCTATAGGTAAAATTTCCCTTTCCCGAGTTTAGAGTAAATACTCACAATGCATCGGTGTTCCTCAACAGGCAATAGTTGAGGCTCAAGAGGGATTCTCTTGCCCTGGCCTTCTAGTCCTCCAGGTGTCAGCCTGAGTGCATCCCAACCCAGGTGAGATATTGGCCACAGCCTGCTGCGATCTTGAAGAGCTCAAAGGGTCTTTAATGGAATTGCTACTTATAGTATTCGAGATAATTGACTTTCATCAGGTACTTTTCAACTCCAGCCCAGCTCAGAAAATGGAATATTCCGGTACTTTTTACTGGTTATGCAAACCCAGAACTTGCTAGATGTTGGGGTCCTGGTATCCCCCCTTGTGGTCACAACCCATATGTTTTTGGGAGTGATCGATTATAGTTATTATCTTCAAACAGTAGGAGCCACGGGGATCAGGCACACTATTGTGTTCTGTTCCCTTGCTCTCCACCTTTTCATTCTTTCATGTTAGACCATTATGTTACATTCTGGTCCAGTGTATTGTTATGTGGCCCAGGTTGGGGGGAAATCATACCAAGTACCAAGTGGTCTGAAGGGGGAAGAGGGAGTGTGTTGCACCACCACACTGCCCTCAAATACATCATTCTCCATTTGAATGTGAAATAATAACTGTATAGAATAATTTACACCATCCTGATGTACTTCCTTTGCAGTAAGAGTTTCAAAACTGGTTCATAGGTTCTCCTCTGAACAAATGCTCCAGTGCCAAACCGGTAAGTGTTACCAAGGATGCCGTTCTTTAACCTAGAATTGAAGTCCTTCAGCA
>NW_009646842.1:689996-720017 GCF_000708025.1 Charadrius vociferus
AGCAGGATCCTTCTCCTCTAGACAATGGGGCAGCCAAAAATTGTATTGCTATATATGCAGCTGCTGAAGCTCTGTAGAGTTTCTCCTCAGACTGCCTCTGAACTTGTGGTAGAAATTAAAATTTGTGCTGCCTTAAGCTCTGTACACGTTCACTTCTGAGAGCTAATTGCTCCTGTAGGGTCATCTGAGTATAGGTTGCTGTGCAAGCAGTTCTCAAATGTCCAACAGTAACTTCTGGTGTAAGCAAGGGAAAAAAACCCAGGAAGTGAGAAGAGTGATGTGATGTGTGTGGTACCCAATTTTGAAGGGAGGAGGAATACATTTTTGCAGTTAATTATTGTACACAGGGATTTAAAGATTTCGGCTTTTATGCAGTATTTTCTGACTGAAATTTGGATTGAGTCTGTAAGTCATACCATTTGGTATGACTTACTTTAAACACCACGTACTGAAGGACAGTCAGCGGGTGTTCTGTCAGTCAAGAGTTATGATCCGTCAACGCATCAAGCCCAGCCATGAGCTGAGAGCAGACCTCGTGTGAGGAATTGGCTCCAGGAAAGTTCTCAGAAAACCTGTTATCTAATCAGCCATGCAACACGGCATGGTTACAGAATAAGGCAAGTGGTTAATGTGTAATAATCACCTTGTTTCTGGGTAGACAAGATCTGACCTTAAGGCCAAGTTTTATATTCTGTGGTTACCCAAACATGCCGGAACTTGTTCTGCAGACGTTTCTAACGAAGTAGAGAAAAGTTCAGCCTGCTTACGTATCACCTCTTAGTTTTACACATGGGGTTTGAGCCTTCTCTAGACATCTCCTTTTGGTGTATCACAGGTTACAACCCTTCCTTATGCAGCATTCTGTTCAAATGTCCATTTGAACTTCACTGTGGATTAGTAATAATCCCCTCTGTGACAGTTTTTTACTGTTTTGGATTTTTTTTATTTATTTATTTTGAAAGCAGTCTTTTTCCTCTATATTAGTACCATTTGTAGTTTAACAGGCCTTGGGTCCTCCAGATACGGCTTATCCCTGCATTGACAGGCAGATTGAGATGCCAACGCTCTGGTCTTTCCTGAGCAAGTATGTCACACTGTACATTTTTATAGGGATGCACATCACATGAGAAGTGCAGCAGGGAATGACACGGAGGGTGTCATGTCCTTCTGAGATGCCTCTTAAAGCCTGCCGCAAGGGTGAGGATATGATTTCAGGGGTACTGAATCAGAGAATATGATTTCAAAGGTACTGCTATCTGAGGAGTGTAGAAATTGCCTGCTAGTCTGCAGTGCACTGGACCCCAAGATCAACTACACCCTCCCACCCCAAAAGTAAAGAAAATCCCTTCTCTGGTAACTAGGAGAAACAGAGACAGACAGGAATATGAGTGAGTTAAAATCACAGAGTAACAGCAACTTTGAGAGGTAATGTAATCTTTTCTTTGTCCAAGAGAAACAGAGGGAAATCTCAGAGATAACAATTATCTGATTCAGAGACATCCTGGCTGTAAATAAATTTTCAGTTATATATGCCAAGAAAATAAGAGAACGCCTTCTTTCTTCTTTAGGAAATGACATTTTTCACAGAGGAAATATCATTAAGTGTATTCCCTAGGAAAGATAATTGGAGACATCCTAAATAATCACTCTCCTATTAACAGTGCATATGTAATGTCATTATCGTGCTGAGGTGCTGAAAGGGATCCCTCAGGCATGTCCAAGGCGACTCAATAGGACTTCCAAAAAAATTTCTTCCACAAAATTTCTTCAACAAATTGGTTTGGGCAGAAGATGGCATTTGCCACTTGATTTGCCACTCCAAAATGTATTAGTATTGGAGAGTTGCATTAACATGGGGAACAAAACCATAGTATGCATTGGTGTTTTGCAGCTTTGTTATATATTAAGCAAAACACTGTGCTTGGGCCTTCTGGAAGAAGTCTAATAGTGACAATACAGAGCTCCGCACAGTCTAATTTACCTTATTGAGAAGGCTGAGAACACTGCATATCACATACCCAGTGACACCATTGCTACTGCCCACATCAGAACATACCAGTGCTTGCTTTCCCCCTCCCAATACACCATCTCCTTTCTTTGGGCACTGCTGGCTTTATCTGGAGAGTGCTCAGTGTTTCTCAGTTATTTTGGCCTAGAGTTCTTTGAACTGAATTTTGAAATCTCATTAAAAGAAGATCTTTGGTGAATAGAGCAAGGGAACATGAAGTTGGCTGCAAAGCAGTAAGGAGTGCCCCAAAACACACGGATCCTGATCTGTCACCATTGCATCTGCCCCCATGAGCCTCGCAGAGGAACACACGTGGCTGATATATCAGGCACAGCCTGCAGTGTTTGCTTCAAAATGGGAACAAAGCCCGGCATATGATAGAGCAGCATGTTCTGGGCTTCACTTTTAGCTATAAATACAAGAAAATCATGGCAAACAGAAGTTCAGCACAGAGCTAGATAAACATTGCAATGCCAAGCTGCGTGATGGATGCCATAATACACGGTGTCGTGGTCTAACCACAGACAGCAGCGAAGCCCCATGCAGCCACTCGCTCACTCCCCCGGGTTGGGTTGGGGGAGAGAATCAGAAGAGTAAAAGCGAGAAAACTTGTGGGTTGAGGTAAAGACAATTTAATAGGTAGAACAAAAGCAGCACAGGCAAGCAAAGCAAAACAAGGAATTAATTCCCTGCTTCTCACGGGCAGGCAGGTGTCCAGCCATCTCCAGGAAAGCAGGGCTCCATCACGTGTGATGGTTACTTGGGAAGACAAACATCATAACTCCAAATGTCCCCCCTTTCCTTCTTCTTCCCCCAGCTTTATTTACTGAGCATGATGTCATATGGCATGGAATAGCCCTTTGGTCAGTTGAGGTCATCTGTCCGGGCTGTGTCTCCTCCCAACTTTTTGTGCCCTCCCTGCCCTCACTGGTGGGGCGGTGTGAGGAGCAGAAAAGGCTCTGACTGCTTAGTAACAACTGAAAACATCAGTGTTTTATCAACACTGTTATCATCCTAAATCCAAAACATAGCACTATACCAGCTCCTAGTAAGAAAGTTAACTCTATCCCAGCCAAACCCAGGACATGTAGCTGGGAGAGTGCAGCTGCCATTACACAGTGGTAACACAGAACCACAACTCTCTGCTCTCCAGGTAAACTTGAACACGGCAAAACGGTTCTTGACATAGCGGGTGATCCCACATCTGTAAGAAGGCCTTGCGTAGTTCATATTCCAAATGCACTTATTCTGAAGTTTACTCTGTCCTGTAGCTTTTAATGTGCTGCCTTGGAGGTAAAGAGTAAACATACAGAGGCACAATCCTGCAGGAGCGCTGAAAAGTCAGTCGTTCTTCAGGCTGCTCTGGGGCTTGCAAAACACTGAACTACAGATGCTTCAGCAACCCTTCTCCTGCAGCTTGCCGCTTTTTGCATCTTGCATCTTCATCCTCTGTTTGCCTCTTTGCCCTACGAAAGAGCTAGTTTGTGGCTTGTGGTGCCCATGGGTTGGTAAAGGACAAAAAAGGGCCCACTGGGATTCCTCGCACGCTTGTGGCAGTGACAAACCCCGGCACTCCTTGGTGTGTTGGAGGCCCCTGAGCTACCTGAGGTAGCATTTAAGTCTGGCCTGTGGTAGAACATACCATGCGGTGACCCTTGAGACTGTCACAACGGTAGACAATTCTACAATTACAATGTAGAATTACAATGAAGGTAACTTTAGAAGAAGAGTATTTTCCATTCTGATTGAAACACTGATTTCAAAATGAAAATTATACCTCATCTCATATCAAGAGAACAAAGGTTTAAAAAAATCAGGAAAGTTTTCCTGTTGTGATCAACCAATCAATCAAGTCAAATTTATCAAAATTTTCTGTTTGTTTATATAATTTAGGGCAGTAGAAGACTATAGCATTAGTATGACCAATGCCTTGAGATACAATCAATCTTGTGATAATTAAGTAAAGTCTCCAGCTTAGAGTTTGGCCAGGATCACAGCAATACTCGGCATGCTCACCAAGACTGTAAGTCTAGTTGAGTCAAGCCTGAACCCAGTGTTACTGACAAGTGAGAATGGAAGGAGATAAAACCTTTCAGGGGAGATCCATGAAAAATGTTTACAAGTGTCTCTGTGAACCATTCCTAAATACATACAGATATCTCATCGTGAAAGGGCAGTATTTATCTACATTAAACCACAAACAACACATAAAATAGACCCATTGCTGCTTTCAATATTTTCTTTAATGGCAACAACACAAAAAGGAATGCAAAAAATGGCAGAGGCCATGGTAAAGCAAGAGCATTGTGAAACAAATAAAGTAAGTGGTATTGGTTATATACTCGCATTTTGTTTATGCATTTAGCAACAGAAGCATAGGTTGTAGCGAGAGAGATCTAGGTCTTGGATTTCTTGCTGGGGCTGCATCTTGCCTTAGCGTTGCAGGATTTGCAGTCTAACAGCCACAGCCGTGGCCGGGGAGAAGGGGGCGCAGAAAGGAAAGCTTGTCGTTGAAATTGATTGCATTGTAATTTGGAAGGTGTTCATGTTCTCGCGCAATGTAACAAAACCCAACTCCCTCGCTGTGTTCACACAACAGCCAGGCACCTCGCTGGACTTTGTGAGAAGATATGATGTCATTGTCATACCCCCTCGCCAGGTTGGTTGCTTCTTTTATCACCCTGCTCTTCCCTTGGTAGTCGACATGTTCATAGAGAGTGATCTGGGGATTGTGTAGATCTTCAGTGATCAGCTGCAGAGAAGTGATCTTATCATTCATCTGTTGACCAACAAAGCTATGTTCTCCCTCCTCAAACACCAGCAACTGGCCTGTATAGTTGAGGTGCTCATAAGCCACCCAAGGCTGGCCAATTACTTTCACTGAGGAGATACAATCATTCCAATCTACACTTTTCAGATTGGGAATGTCACTGGTGAATTCTTTGGAGTAACCCTGGAAGTTAGCATGCTCATAAATGATGATTTTTCCCATCTCAGTAGGACTTCTTTAGTTTGGATTTCTTGCTGCAGGAGCTGGAAAACAGCCTGCAGAAAAGGAAAACGGAAAATAAGCAATGCTTGTAAGAAGCCTTTTCACATCAGACACAAAATGCTGGAGAGGGAGGAAAAACGGAAAAGTAGAACATTTTTAGCAGAAGACAAATATAGCAGCAGCTGGAAAAGACTTAGGGCATGACATAGAAATTTGAATTTGGAAGAAAAAAGTAAAATGAAATATGTACACCAAAACTGTCCAGTTTTATTTAGTTATGTATGTTGGTTTACGTACATGTGCAAGGGACATCGGGGCATTTAGTTTAACATCTTATTGGTATATCCTAAGTAATAATGAAATAAAATACATAACTGATGATAAATCTTTCAGTTGATAATTGATACTGCATTTGAGAATTATTTTAGAAACTGGCGTTTGTTGTTTGGACTAGATTTCATGATGCACATAATATTACAAGTAAAGAAGCAGTGAGACATTCAAATAATTTTTAAATAAAAGTGCGTTTTGTAGTGTAAATAGGAAAAAAGCCTATTCTGTTAAGGCCAGAACTGAACTTTTAGACTCACTGAAATACCTTATTTCTCTTTTTATATGAAACTCTGTTGAAATCAAGAGACTCCTGTTCTTGACATAAGCTGAGAAGCAATCAAGTTCAAAGCAACAACTCTTTGGGTCGGGCTAAATTTCAGGTTGCAAAAGTCATTTTGCAGCACTTACAAACACTCATACCTAATTCCACACACAGTCATCTGGAATCAGACAAAGTACCACAACATTTATTTGTAACACCTGCAGGAACAGAAACAAGTGGCCGATTAAGGTAACAGCTCCCTTTCTAAACCATAAAACAGTCATTGAAGCAAAGTTTTAGATGTCAGGGCAAATATATCTGAGGGAAAGAAGCAGTTACTGTAGTTGATTCTGGGAAGGGATGGAAGAAGATCAGATCTGCATAAGTAAGATTAAAAATCAGACTAAAATTGCAAGACTTGAGCAAGATAATCAACATTTAAAATAAAATCTCACTTAAATCTCACTTTTTTAAAAAAAATCTCCCTATGAGATTAAAAACATTTAAGCATTTTTTCATAGTTATAACTGAATTTATGGAGGCTTTATTAAAATTTAATTTATTGATCACTGAGCACTACTATAATGACCTTCTGCCTGTAGAAAAAGTAATAATAATAAGCCTGTTGATTTTGCTGACACAGCATAAGATCCTATGCCCAAGATTAATTTGTAAGATGTTCTCACTTGCACCCCTTTGAATTTCATAGCAATGACTCTCTCCGCTCTCTCCCTTTGTAAGGCACATTTATCCTGCAGCTGCCTTCTCATCACCCGAAAGATGCGGTAACCTTCTGCAAATACAGACATCAGATCCTCACGTACACATTGCAGCTCTCATCCCAACACTTGAACCTCTTTCTCTTCAACTGCATTTCACAGTAGCTGCCCAGGAAGCCACTGAATTTTTTTCGTGTAAAACGTGTGCATCTCACCTTGATGTGAAGCGTCGTGGATGCGGAGAGCTGACGGCACTCCCTCCAGTGCAGAGCTGCTGTTTGCGAGAGGCGGCTCACTTGCCCACATTTATAGCTGGCACACAAGTCTTGTGAAACACCCCATTTAAAGGAACTGAGAAGTGGCCAATATTACCCTCAGGGATCAAAAATCACTGACTATTTTATTTTTGTTTTGAACTTCCTGCAACCAGCCATCTCGTTGCCCTGGTTCAAAAGTCTGTTGAAGAGCGAGATCTTGATAAACATCAGAACTTTGATTCTTGTTTGTCTTTATTCTCCAGAAGTCAGCTGAGTCACAGTAATAAAAACACATCAAATTATTTTCTCACCGTAGAATTTTTTCACTTGCTGCAGTTCACGTTTTTGCTTACCGGGGAAGCACAACTAATACACAAAGGGTTTCTGTGTGAGATATCCAGGTGACAGAGGTGGCATTTAAGTAGCTTTTTTTTTTTTTAAATTGACTTTCCCCCTTCTCACCTATGTAGGCATTTGAGCAGCCACAGAGATGTATAGCTGGTAAAGCAGGGCAAGGAGGCTCTGGCAGAGCTGCAGTGGCAATATTTTTGCTTATTTTCATATTGCAGGTTTACTCCGTAATGTATTTTTCAGGCAAGTTAATTGGATAGCATGCTGGCAAGCTGTACTTGCTGTACAAGCTGGCAAGTGGGAGGAAACAATGAGATCTTCGTTAGTCCAAGAGCAATCCAGATCCTGCAAATAGTCACAGCAGTAGAAAGAAGATACTTCCTTTAAAGGCTTATTTTGTCATAGCCATCTCCGAATTTTGAAACCAAGCAACAGTCTGATGAATGATAACAACTGTGTAAAAAAAAATGACCAAACTGCACTGCCAGCGAAAGCAAATGAGTGACTCTTTAGCTTCGCAGATAGATAAAGGTGGGATGGGACCTCTGGAGGTCTTGAGTCAGTCCAACCACCCCTCCTCATAGCTGGGCTGAATCTAACCCTACCTGGGGCTACTCAGCACCTTGCCCGGGTGACTCCTGAACATCTCCAAGGCTGGAAATTGCCCAGCCTCTCCAGGTGCTGAACCACCCTCAGAGGAAAGTGTTCCCTCCCTCACCACCAGATGTGACCAAGCTTGCAACAGGGACTCAGAGGAGATTTGGTGGTTATTGGAGCACGCAAATCAAATACCCAGAAGCTCAGTAGCAGTAGATCTCAAATATACCTTCAACATAGGCAGACTGGCTGGGCACTGTGTGCAATCCTCTGAGAGGAACCAAGGAGGCACCAAGGAGACAGGGGCTACGAGCCAGATTTTCAGACACCGGAACTCCCGAGAAAGAAAATACGTAGTTGTGCTTACAGGTACCGAGCGGATGCTGCTCCAGGCTGTCATTAAACATAATGACCTCAAAGGGCAACATTTGACCAGCAGGGTTTCTTTCAAGGTCACTGTTATAACGCGCCCCACTGTAGGATGCTTCGGGGACCCCTGCTCTGTCAGGTAGGGTGTTACTGTAGAAGATGGAGAGCTGGGATGGGAGAGAGTTCACCCCTGCCAAGACAAGCAGCCTTTACATTAGCTCCGGCCAAATCCTCCTGCTGCATCTTTGTCACCGGTGCTTGGCTGAGCTCATGGTGTGCCAGATCACAGAACTAAGCCAGAGCAAAAATACATGTTGGTTTTTGTTGGTTTTGGTTTGTTTTTCTTTTCTACATAGTTCATTCTTTTGCTGCTCTGCAGAGGCTGGAAGCAGAGCAATTGAAATTTGTCTTCTGGGGTTTCAAGAAGAGAAGCAGGACCTCACCTTTCTAGCAGCAGCTAGATGTGAAGTCAGCTTTGCCAAATCGCACCTTTACAGCACGGCTTCACATGTTGCAGTGAGGAGTGCACCCTACAGTTCAGTGCTGCTGGAAAGGGGAAGGCCCTACTCCACTCCTGGACCATGGTGTCCACCTTCTGGTAAGATAAGGGAGAATGAGCACACCAATGGGAGGAATGTTTGGAAGAGGGACTAAAACAGCCTAGAACAGGATGGATTTATGCTGCCATTGAGCAACATTCATTCTTCTTAGCTTGCTAGTATATTTTATTCAGTCAATCATTTAGTTGTGTTTCTGAAAATTATTTTTTTTAATATACATATAGTCAGATAATTAGTCACAAACGAAACATTCCAATCTTTCTCAGCACCTGCAGACTCCGAAAAACCCTTTGGACAAATGTGAGACCCATTAAGGCAACATAAAGAGTGAATCTGAATGTGTCTCAACTGCGCTACAGAGGATTGATGTGGCAACAGGGAACTCTTTAAGTCCCCCACATCCTCTCTGCAGAGCACCAGAGATGGCAGTGGGGCTTTTCATGGCACTGAGGAAAATCAAAAGGTGATATACAGTGGGATGTGTTGACACAACAGCTTGGCAAAGAATCTCTGCATAAACACTACCAAGCTCACAAAAAAAAATTAAGCTCCTGGTACTGATGACCATCTTTCCTGGTGTTACTGGGATTGAAAACTAAATGGATTTCAATGTCGCTTGTCTCATTTATAAGGTGCTTAATGCACAAGGAATTAAGCCACTGAACAAAGCAGAATACCATAAGGTGGGGATAAGAATTTGAGGTTGGAAATATTTATGGCTTGGGGTTTTTTGGGTTGTTTTGTTTTCTTATGGGAAATTATGTTTCCCCAAATTTCCCCCATCCTCCTCCTACAGAAATAGCAGTATCTCAAAAAAATGGAAAAGAAAGTGTGACAAAAGTGAAAAGAAGAAGAAGAACACTCGAGGAAAAGGATAAACCCCTCTTCCTCTATTGCCCTAAGCAGACAAAAAGCAAAAGAAAAAGCAAAAGGAATGATGAACATGCAGATTCTTTGCAAATGTTCAGAACTATGTTATGCAAAAAACACTTGAGCAAATGAAGACTTATTCTGATTTGGAGCAAAAAAGTACTAAAAGTACTAAAAGATCTTTTTCATAAAACTGGCTTTCTCTTTTTTTTTTTTTGACAAGGCCTTAATAGTGAGCTTATTTTTTTGTTCTCCCATGGAATCTTTTCCAAATACATCACGACTCTCATATATTTAATTATTTTTATTTCCTCTGTGGTTGGCTTCATCATCATTGCACTGCCAGAGTCTATTTTCCACTAGATTGCAGGATGATAAAACAATTTAGCTTAAAGCTGTGGATGTCACATATGCACCCACTTCACGGTGCTAGGAAAGGTAAGATGGTAAAAAAATCAAATTAATAAAAAATTCCTTCCCCCTCCAGATACTCTGTATTCCCACCCTTCTCCACCACAGTGGATGACTTAGTTTGTATCTCAATAATTACTCATCTCTTTTTATTCCTTACTTTAAAATAAGGGGGTTATAAAAAAAAATCACACATGAACTGCATCTCCCCAGTTTCTGATTGCTATTTTGTCTGGTAGTTGTGGATTCCAGGCAGCAGGACACTGGTATCTTTGTTTCGGAGGGCGTTTGCGGTTGGAGGGGGTGGGTTTTTTTGTTTTTTATTCTCTTAGGAGTTGTTAAGGCTGGTAAAGCAGTTCTTTATCACAATGACAGTCTCTTTCTCACTTTTGGCTCTAATACTCCTGTTTCTCAAACAAAAGAGCCCCCAAAAATGCAACATAGGGACATGCAACTGGACCACAGAACCCCAAGCTGTGAACAGCCCACCCACCAACAAACTCCTTCACTGCCAAACCCTTGAGGGAAAAAAAAAAAAAGATGCCTCGTTTTTTGCCTAGCATGTATCTCACACAAACTCCCCTTTTTTTTTTCTTTTCTCTCTTTGTTTGCCACTGTGTTTGCTGCGCCCCCCAGTTGCCAGTGCTCAATAAAGTGGACTGGACAACGTTACTTTTCCAGCAAGACTAAAAGAGGGACAACAGCGCCCTACTGGACGAGTGCTGCGTATCCACTCTCAGCACTGGGAGTGAGCTCCACAAAAGCTGTGCTCGAAAGTTAGGCACAGCAAATACAGGCTGACAAAAGTCTTATGAGTCCCACTTGACAAGACACAGAAGCCAGAGGAGAAAAGGAAGAGCTTTTCCAACTATTATTTCCTTCCCAAAGTCTCCCCTTCCCAGAAAAAGGAAAAGGCAACCGACTGCCTGTGAATAATTGCTTTAGTTCAAAATGTCAGAAACCCAACTGTGTTGCTTTCTGTCCCTGTGTTTAATAAGTGTGCAAATGGGTTTCCATGGCATGGTTGTTAAGCCAGACTCCGCAAACACAAAAGCCCAGACTAATTAGATGCTTAGTACCAGGGCAAAAACAAAACCAAAACCAAAAAAAAATTAAAAAAGGTAAAGAAAAAGGAAGACCGTCATGGACGCTCAAAAGGCCCTAGCGTCACAGCACCACACTTGGCTGGGAAAGCCTCTCCAGCTCACAGAAGTCGCACATTCAGAAAGTGCATCCAGCAGTTTTTTCCTCTGGTGTTTTGCGGGCAGGTTGTGCTCCTAAACCCTGCTGAGGCCTGGCCCAAGGGAGAGTGTGACAGGCACTGACCTGCCCTCGGCTCAGCACTGGGTGTCACTGCTGCTTCAGAAATGCAACAGGGACATCGAAAACTTTGGGGGAAAAAAAAACCCAAAACCTACCCATCCAGCATCAGCTTTTCAGGGCATCTCTGTACCTACAACTCTTTCTAAAGTCATGGGCAGTTACAGAGTTTTAAGGTTTCACATATCTCGAAGCATCAGAAAACACCAGACAATGCTTTGCCCACACTAAGCATCACGGGTGACCGGCTCTCTTCTTATCTTTTGCGGGAGCAAGGAAACAAGTGCCTATGTGAACAAGGGACTACCGCATGGAGAAGCCGCCAGAGCCTGCTCTGAGAAATTGTCCTGTCTCGCCATCCTGCCTTTGCTGCTGCAGGGGGGAGAGCTGCTGTGCTGCTTTCGGCCCTTCCCCAGCAGCAGGCGAGCCTGACGGAAGACTCTCGCGCATCAGGGACTGACTCAGAGGAGGAGGAGAAAGAGGCATGGTGCCTGCGGTCAGAGCTCCTAGGCAGGCCAGGGCATGAAGGAAATACTGGCTACAGTATTTCTACAATAAAAACAGAAAAGACCCAGAAGCATGGGGTACAGAGGTAGGGACAGGGTTCACCCTGGGGTGATCGGGGATGATACTAGAACCACATTATTTGCTATGTCTTACAGTGCCAGAAGTAGGAGACCACAAAGGAAGAGGCAGCAGGCTTGAAACAAAACAAAATACTTTGGATGGCTAAACACAGTTCTTCTGCGCATCCACAAGACATTGCAGACACCAAAAGCACCACCTGGTTTAAAAATTGACAAGACACAGGCAGCGAATAAATTCACCAAAGGCTATTAAACAAACAGACTGATGCAACTTTTGGGTCAGGCAGTCTTTAAAGCAGCAGATTCCTAGAGAATGTGTGAGTACCCACTATGTGCTTGCCCTTACGCTCCTTTCCGTGAGCACCCACTTCAGGTCACCGCCCCTAGAGCATTCCCCTAGGGAAGGATTGCTCTGAGCCCCTTCCAGGCTGGAAAGACTTCAGCACACGCACGCGAAAGAGGTGGGAACATGGGACCCAAACCAAGAGATCAGGGGGTCCTAACTCAAGAGAACCCAGGGTCATAATGAGGCTCAGCAGCTCAAGGTGAGGAAACTGCAGTGGTAAAGCAGAGTATACGGTGGCAGCACACCCACCGTCTTGGCAAGCATGGAAGCTAATGAGGAGCACTGTGGTTAGAGGCATAAGGATCTCAAAGAACAGATTTTCATTTGATGGTACCTCCCAGGTGGGTGTTGAGTAAGGCCAACACCAAGAGATAAGAGATTCTAAGGCTTCTTGGGGCTTTAAGCAGCAAATAAATAAAACACTGAAGGAAGAAACACAGCAGAAAAAATAGCAAGAAGCATGGGTGGAAGAACATGTACAGAACCCTCCCCTTTGACCACACACCTAGGAAAGATCTAGTTTGTGTCCTGTGATGCCCATGCAATCGGTAAAGAACAAAGAAGCGCCTTCTGGGATCCCTCATGTGCTTTTAGTGGTAATAGGCCTGGCCACTGTTCTGGATGCTGGGGAAAGTGCAGGAGAGTGCAAGTACAGAAAGTACAAAAATTGCAGGGCATGATCAAGGCCCTCAGCTCCCTTATACAGCACTCAAGTCAGGCCTGTTGTGAGCAAAGGGTTGGAGTAGGGACCTCCAAACGTCTCTCACTGCCTTACCTTTCTGTGAATCGGTACCTGCTACCCACCCGTGCTGTACAACAGAAGATTTGGATGTGGCTGGAAATGCAAACTAGAACCAAGATACTTACAGAGCTCCAGCACAAGCCTGGTTTGGACTGGGAGACAAAGGCGAAGCTAGAGCTCAGAAAACATACAGCAAGAACAATTCTCTGCACACACTTTCTGCTCCTGCAGAGGTTAGAGGTATGAAGAAACAAGTGTGGTGGTGCAACTTCCCCTCCTTCCCCTCCCTTTTTATGGTGCAGGATAAATCCATCTGGTACTGATTTTGCACTCGACTCCATCACTGTCAATAGCATACCATGCTAGAAATCCTCATGGTTTAATTAGGGTTACTGGTATTGTTCCCACAGGCGGTACGTTCACCATCACGTACTGTCCCAGCTTCACTGAAGACCAGGTATGCACGTTGTTTAGGGGCTTTTTCCAGAGGAGATGTTAGAAAGGTTCGAGTGATTTGACTTCTGTAGGGACCATACCAATTATTTAGTTGTAAAATTTTAGAGAGATGGTTGTCCCATCACCCTTCATGTGTTTTAAGATATTTTTTCAATAGTCCTTTGCCTTGTTCAGCTATACCATTAGATTGTGGATAATAAGGTGTGTGAAATACCCATTTTATTCCTTCTTGTTTTGCCCATTCTTGTACTTCTTTGTTAGTAAAATGTGAGCCATTATCACTCTGGATGGAATCTGGAACGGGTAACATTGAGAACCATGAAGAGAGGCCTCGGATGGTATTTTGCCCATTAGCCTTTTGGCATTTGGTAGCTGCAAGGAGTCCAGATATTATTTCTACACCTGTTAAGATATATTTATACCTGGCAGAGGGTTTTAAAGGACCCATGTAATCAATTTGCCAAGTAGACCATAAGGTTTTTCCTTCGCTAATATGCAAAGGTGGACCTTTAGCAGGATGATCTGTTTGTAATTTTAATTTACACTGGAGACATTCGCTAAGGATGGTTTCACATCTTTTTCTACTACAGGGCCAGCCTGGGGTTTGAGCTGAAAAATGAAGTGCTTCTCAGCCCATTTGACCTAATTTCAGATGTAAGCATTCCCCTAATCTATAACATGTGGAGTTTAAAGAATTCTCAACTTTTATTTTCCTAATTTTTGCCAATTCATCTACCTTTTGGTTCCAGTTTGTAGCTGGTTTACTGTCATCAGCATGAGCTTTCACCCATCCTATTTGGAATGGTGTTTTTCTGGCTATGTCTAATAGCAATTGCCAGTCTTCAATTCTCCAGATTGGGGGTCTATTTATTTCCCAATTCAAAGCTTCCTATTGACAAAGCCACTGTTTGGCACCTGCCCAAACAGCGTGAGAGTCCACACATATGATTTTTGCTTCATTTTGTGCTGCCAAAACAACCACTCTTAACCCTCCCACTTGGGCACTGCCCTCCCCCGCTTTCATAACTTGTTTACCAGTTTTGATTTCTAATGTGACAGCCTTATACGGCCATTTACCATTCACCCTCTTTGCAGAGGCATCGGTAAACCAAACGCCCTCAGCTGGTGTGCCTTCAGTGAAGGCGGGTGCATTTAGCATCAGTGAAGATTTAAATGCTTCTTTAGATTTAAATGGCTAGTGGGTCAGTGTTAATAGGCATTTGTAATTCAGAAAATTTCAGGGGACCTTCAGTCAACTGCATTTCATCTGCTACTCCCACTGGATAGGCATATCATTTCCCAATAGTGGATTTTTGTGCAATCCCTTCTGGGGGAGCAGTCCCTTTTAGGACCCTGTCTAATAAATTACATGGACCTCTGATTTGAACAGCTTGCTCTTGGTGTATTTTCTCAACTTGTTTAATTTCACAGTCTAAGGACAAAAGACCTTCTTCCCACTCGGAATAGCTCTGTTCTGTCTCTTTAAATACAGTCGAGCTAAGCAGTATAGGTCTCTCTGATCCGTCAGGACCGGTTTGGAATAGATTACAGTAAGTACCATGTTCTGCAAAACCCCATTCCGCTGTAATAGGATCACGAGGATGGACAGGTCCTGGAGATTGGTATGTTTTTAATTCTCGTGTTAGGGTTTTGACTGCCTCTTCATGTTCTGAGTCCAATTTCCACAGTTTTCCTTTTCATAGAGGTAAATGCAGTGGGTGGGCAACGATGGAGAATCCAGGTACAGATTTCCTCCAGTACCTTAAAGTACCCATCAGCTGTTTTAATTCTTTCCTAGACTGGGGCACCTGTGATTTTTCTGTTTTATCCAGAGTGCCTGGTGGAACTGCTGTGCTTCCAGCAATCCACCAAGTGCCCAGAAAGTTCACTTCTCTGTGTGGTCCCTGACATTTTTCAGGTGGAATTTCAATGTTTGCTGCACGCAATATTTGCCAAACTGTTGCTTCCCTCACCTTTTCAGGGCAGGTTCCTCTAATTACAATATCACCTATATATTTTGAGATAGTTTTACTCCTTCAGGGAGCAGAACTGTCTGTAAAAGTTCAGCAAGCGCAGATGAGCAATGGTGGGTGAATGTTTATACCCCTGTGGGAGTCTATTAAAGGTGTACTGGATACCTTCCCATTTCTAAATCTGCAATTACTTCTGAAACTCCAGTCCACGCTGCAGCAGAAATTGCGTACTGCAGGACAGTGATCTTTGTGATCTTTGATTCAGCAGGTACTGGGGCTGCGCAGAGTACACGTACTGTGGCGGTTTGATTTTTATTAGGGTTAGGATTGGCATTTGAACCAAAATACCATAAACTACCATCCAGCAGACATCAAGTCTGGCCGTTCAAAGCATCAAAACCTAGAATATTTTCATAGTAATCTTTAACAGCAAAGTGAATAGATGTGTCACGCTTTTTGCCGGGGAGCCATAAATTAGCTTTTGCGGTTTGGCACACAGCACAAGTTCCCATAACCCCAGTAATTTTAACCTTTTCCCATCCAGATCATAAGCCCACCTTGTCTTGTTGTGTAATAATTTAAATTTGTGCTCCAGCATCAATTAAAAATTCTGTTAACTGTTTTCGAGGACTGACTGGAATTAAAATGTAAAGGCCATTCTCATTTAGCCATTGACAAGCTTCTACTTGCTGGACAGGCCAGCCCAATCGCCATCTGGGCATTGTTAGGTTTTTTGGGTTTGTGCTTTGTAACTGATCCCTATGAGGGGATAAAGGGTTATTTTTTTTTCTAGGAGCTAGCGATGGAGGAGTTGGAGTGTTTGGATGGTTGCATTTCTGGAACGCTTGAATTAGAGTATGGTGCCGCCTCTGAATCACAGCTCTAGGAATTCCTAGTGCCAATGCTTGTTTCCATAACTCATTTCTCCACCCCTGGCCCTTCAGTTGCCGGTCAGAGAATTTTGGTTCTTGAGAGCTGTTTTGATGTGATTGCCAAATTCACCTAACAGCGCAACCTGTATTTTTCATTTCACTGGAAACTTCATCCCATCGCATTTCTTGCATGTGATTCATAGTTTCATGCGTTAACATTGCCCAGGTGGGGACCCCCGTGCAACCTGACTCATCTTCCTCTTCATCTTCTCTGCCCTCACCTTCTTTAACAGCCTCTGTGAAATGTATGAATTCATTATACTTTAAGTTCCTACGGATTTCATCTCTTTTCGCAATAAGGATAGGTTTGACTGCAGCAGGGGCTCCTTTTATTAGCGGTTTAAGTATAGCAGGAGTTACATTACCAGTGCTGAGATAGGAACATGAGCGGAGTCTCATTGATGCATGGCTTGAATACAGACAGCCTTTGTAAAAGCTATGGAGAGCTCATCTGTAGATCTGACAGGTATTAATAGGGGTTCTCCCCTTTCTAAGACAGCAGTACCACTAGCCCAATGTACTACTGTTCTGGTTAGTAAGTGGGAGTCCTTTGGGGGGTCAGGGCCAGCATTTAAAAAGACACCAGGGCCCCAATAGCCATTGGCTTCCTTGCCATCTAGCAAGACTCTATCTCACCTCATTAGAGACACTCGCCATAGTATTCAGCTTCTGCATGCTTACAGCCATAGCGATCCTACAAATTGGCTTGAATTGAATGAAATGGAGTTGTTTTAATAGTTTTTTCTCCTTTACCACCCTGAGGTTCTGTATTTACTTCTGGTTTAATAGTTGGTCTGACTGGGAATGGGGGAGGTTCAGGCAGATGGGAAGAATTATTGTCACAGAATCATAGAATGGTTTAGGTTGGAAGGGACCTTGAAGATCATCTAGTTCCATCCCCCCTGCCACGGGCAGGGACACCTCCCACTAGACCAGGTTGCTCAAAGCCCCATCCAGCCTGGCCTTGAACACTTCCAGGGATGGAGCTTCCACAACCTCTCTAGCCAACCTGTTCCAGTGCCTCACCACCCTTAAAGTGAAAAACTTCTTCCTAATATTCCTCCTTCCCAATCTAAACCTGCCCTCTTCCAGTTTAAAGCCATTCCACCTCATCCTATCACTACATGTCCTACTAAACAGTCCTTCCCCAGCTCTTCTGTAGGCCCCCTTTAGGTACTGGAAGGCTGCGATAACGTCTCCCTGGAGCCTTCTCTTCTCCAGGCTGAACAACCCCAACTCTCTTAGTCTTATTGTTGTCTGAGCCATTATTATTTGAAGCACCCTAGATATTACCATCCCAGTCTTTGGGAAACACAATTTTCTAATTTGAACTATGTCAGGGGGATGTGGAGACTGCATTAGCATCAATTCAACACATGCTCCAGTTTTTCTTGTTTAAGCTGAGATTCATTAAGTTGTTTTTGTGGTTGTTCTATTTTAACTTATAACAACAGTTCAGCAGATTTGTGCCTCCTCTCTATCTTATTCTGTAAGTCCTGTATTTTTTGAGTAAGTTTTCCTCTCTCCTGACAGGCAGCTTCTAGGCACACTTGCAGAATTTTACAAATTATACCTTTATCCTTTCCAACTTTAGTTGTACCTCTAGCACCAGTTAACTGTTTCTCTACCTCTTCCCAGATATGCCAATTATTACAAGCCCAATCCTCTGGGAAGGTGGGATTTCATTGGATACCATGTTTTTGTAAGTATTCGGTGATTTTGCTTGTCATCCTACTGACTACAGCCAATTTGTCATGGATGGAAATATTTGACATGGTTGTGATTTAGCAGCAATTCAAAATTTATTAATGATTTGAGGCAGATTAAGTGCTGCTAAAATTCAACCTCTTGATCATTAATTGGTTTAGAGGTTTACAAAGTGATTTAACAAAATAATTGAACAGTGACTTAATTACAGATTCAAAAATGACAAGATTCACACTAACTTACTATAAGATATCCCAAATCAATACATATGCATATGAGCACAAACACACACACGAATCTTCAACAGCTAGGACCAAAGGTCTCTTCACAGTGGATGACTTCAGTGAGCTGACAGGTGCCCCTTTTGATTCCTTACGTGCACCCAGACAAACAGACAGTAAGTATTTGGATACAGTAAAATGTAAGAACACCCACACTTTTAAGAGTTAATGTGTGTATTAGAGACACGTGGACAGAGAGGTGGGCAAAAGAGAAGTTCACCTATAGTTAAAATTTCCCTCTTTTCGAGTTTGGAGTAAATACTCGCAATACATTGGCATTCCTCAGCGGGCTATAACAGACTCAAGGGGGGTTGACTCACCCTGGCCTTTTAGTCCTCGAGGTGTCTGCCTGAACAGCGTTCCAGCTCTGGAGAGATACTGGTCACAGCTCGCTGCAATCCAGAAGGGCTCAAAGGGTCTCGTTAGAATCACTATTTATAGGGTCCAAGATAATTGACTTTCATCAGGTACTTTTCCACTCCAGTCCAGCTCGGACAATGGGATATTCTGGTATTTTCCACCAGTTGCGCAAGCCCAGAACTTGCTAGATCTTGAAGTTCTGGTATCACCCCCCTCTTTGGGCCACACTCCATATAATGTCAGGAATGATCGATTACCATCACTGTTTCCAAGCAACAGGAGTCACGGGAGCCAGGTGCGCTAAGGGGTTGCTACAACCTTCTGGTCCATCACCCTTCACTTTGTTTCTTTTATGTTGGTCCATTATGTGTCCCAGGTGCTAAGGGGTTGACATAACGTTCTGGTCCTTTGCATTGTTACGTGGCTCAGGTGGGGCAAATTGCACTAAGCACCAAATGACCTAAAGTGGAGCGGAAGGCATTGCACCACCACAACAGGAGCCTGGTGGAAGAGGAAGGGTAAGTGCTCCCTGCCTAAGCTCCTGGCTCTTGACTACTGCAGCAGTAAAGAGATGATAAAATGTAACACAACTTCCCTCGCTGCAGATAGCAAGAAAATGAAAGAAAAAAAAAAAAAAGCTTCACTGACCCCTGAATCTAAGCAAGGAGAGAGAGCGCTTTTGGCACAGGGAAGCTCTTCTGCTGGCTCACAGAACTGAAGCGTGAGGCTACAGCAAAATTAGATCCTTAAAGCTTCATTTGCATATCTGCTATCAATAAACCAAAACCTGGGTCAAGAAGCGAGACAGAAACTGAGAGAGGCTCTGATTTATCTTTTGAAAACCAGCAAGCTTATACCCCCAGAGACCTGTACTACCCACTGCATGCAGTTCCAACAGAGGCACAGAGAAAGATGTTATTTTGGCAATTTTAATTCTCCCTCCTTTATTATACAAAATACTTTACAATTAAAAAACATTTTCCCCAATAGAATCATATACAGATATTTATAATTAACAAGATTCAGTTACACACAAGATGGGAACTTCTGCACAAGGGAAAACAAGGAGAGATGATCAAGTGAAAATTAAGACTTGACCCCTTCCCCACCATATTCTCAGAGGGGAGGTTACATTTTAGGCCTTTATTCCTATCATATTCCCTCAAGTCTGAACTCTGGGATCTCCTCTTACCCTGACAGGCTAAGGGCCTCCACCCGTGTCCCTAGCATAAGTACAACACTCTGCTCTTAAAAGCTTCATGAAGAGACACTGAGAAACTAGCATCTGGCTGTACCATGAATTACCAGTACCCAGGAAAGGGGACTGCTGCCCTCAGTTTCCCCTAGCAACCCACATATACACACATGCAAGCACATACATGGGGGAAGCATGCTCAAACCCAGAATTTCTCAGCCTTTCACCAAATGGCAATCCCACCCCACCAAAGCAACCTGCACTTGAGACGTGTCCCGTAGGTAGTCTCTGCAGAATGGCTATCGTAAGGCCTCATAGCCAAGCTGGGCATTACTGCAAATGCAGTCTGGCAAGAAGGCTGGATGCTGCTGCCTTCCCCAATTTGATCATCTGCCTACCAGCAGAGTTTCAGTTAATCACAGAGGTGATAACACGAACCGCTCAGAGATGCTCAGGCCACAACAGACAAGTAGGGAAGTTGCACACTTCAGTGGGAGGTCCGTGAAAAAACAGTTGCCAATGATCTGCCCTACCAGAGCAAAGATATGTGTGAACCTTAGTGAACGTTTTCTCTCTAAGGAAGGTCACTGCTGGGCTGGGCCAACCCTGCACTCACAGGGGAGCCCATCCAGGAGTCACTGCTGGAGGCCAAATGCCTGAAGCAGTGTGGGGAGGTCACGGGCATCAGCTGCCCCATACAGGTCACTCTGCCCCAGCATGGAGAGGGCCATGCGGAGGGTGCTCCAGATGTTGTCAGACATAGCGCCTTGCTGCCCCCGCGGACCTCGGCTCTTCTGCTGCATATGCAAAGCCTCTAAGAAGTGCTCCACAGCCTCACTGTCAACATGAGAACATACACATGCTTATTGGAGAACACGGTAAATCTCATACTCCCTCCCCCATTTGCTTCTAAAGTAGTTTCCCTCCAAAACAGTTTCCTCCTCTTCACCAGATCCTGCCCCACTCCAGAACCAGAGATCCTCCTTCTCCCTCTTAACAGAAACTGAAGTCAAGATGGCACCTACTCCAACTGCATCTGCATGATACCTTCTCCTCAGGGCAGAGTCCACACACTCGCTCTGCTCTCCTACGCCAAGGGAAGGCTGCAGGCAGTGTGGCACTGCCCTAGTAACCTACCACAGTCTCTCTCCCACAAACACATGCACACTCATGGATCACAGCAGATCTGCCCATCCTATGCTCACCGGTGGGCACCTAAGTTGATGCAACTGATGCCCAAGTTGTAGCGAGAGCGGATGTATCCTGGCTGGAGCTCCAGCGCCCGACGATACGCAGCCACAGCTTCCTCACTCCGATTCCCATTGGCCAGGGTGGCACCAAGCTTGTTCCATAGAAGATGGTCCTGGAGGAGGGGGCAGAGAGAAAGGGCTGAGATAAACTGGGTCTTTCTTAAGCCCCAAGCCAACCCTCTCTTCCCCATGTGTCTGTCTTATTCCTCCACTCTAAATATGTACCTCTCATACAAGCAGCACCTCCACCCAAACCTTCACCCGTAAACCTCCAGCATCCAGTCTGCCCTTTCTTACATTGGGGCGCACACTGAGTGCAGCACTGAAGCAATCCACAGCCTTCTCGTACTCGCCGCTAAGGTTGAAAAGGACACCCAGGCCACACTGAACATCAGGATCCACAGTTGAGGGGTTGCTGCGCACAGCTGCTAAGAACAGCTCTTTCACCTCCATGAACAGTGAGCTGGAAAAGCACAAAACAAAGATACTGGCGTACTGTGGAGACAGCTGGACTTATATTGCTCCCTCTGCTCCTGCCTGGACCGGTCCCAACCCTCCGAGAAGCCTTTCAAGTGAAGGCTGAAATTTGTAATCCTAACTCACTCGGACAACAGGGAACCTAGGACACGTTTGGGAGGGCCCAGGTTTGTCCCCGAGGCACTCTCCTCTGGTTCCTTCTCCAGCAGGTGAGCGTAGTCCGGTTTATGGCGTAGCCAGTCCCGCAAAGTCTCACATGCCTGCTTCTGCAAGGACTCGTTGGTGAAGCTGACCGCTAAAGCCATAAGTGCCGTGAGGTTCCCAGGCTGCAGTTCCAAGCACCTGCAGGTCAAAGAAAGAAAAGTGAATACAGTATTAAATCACTCCAGGAGACACCTAGATACGGGAGGTAACATAATCAAGACAGAGCACACCATGCTAGTCGTTATGGTCCTTGTGGCACTGTGCACTAGACAAGGAGCCGTACTCAGAAGCTCCTCTGCAACACTCACTGTCTGAGGGCACTGATTGCCAAAAGCTCCTGTTCATTCTCTGCTTGGGTGGTTCCCAGATATTGCCAGGCCTGGAGAAGATAAAGATGCACAAACTCAGACTTCTTCACACCCAGAGAAAAAGATAAGCCGATAAACCACAGACACAGATTAAATCCACCGTATTATCCGACACATTTTTAGAGTGAGACCAAATATATGCAAGTATATACATTAGCCACAGATAGAAGTTTCTCTTGAAAGACATATAGACTGTATGGCACATAAGTCCTCAAGACCAATAAAACTGGCATGTTACAGTGAAAAGAAGAAGTGCACGTCTACCTGGGGATCTATCATAAAGCATCTGTTGGCAATTTGACACTTTTAAGTGACAGAACTTCCACTTTTAGTTTCTAACTGTGGTCAAACTGCAGAGGAAGGAGGGAAAAGCAGATCTCTTACTTCCTAAGAACAAAATGGCATAGCAGCAGTGCTAATAATAAGACAACCCTCAAGGTAGGCAGATGTATATACTCATGCAGTGGTCCACTAGCAAGTGATAATCTTGGGGAGTTGACTGTCAGACATGAAAGTAAAAGCACTGTTATTTTACTGAATCTTCGGTCACCGTGACACCAGGTACATGAAAACCACTTCCTCCTCCAGGCTGCTGACATAGGGAATATTTAATTAAGGCACTAAATCCAAAGTACCTGCTTCACTTTATGTTGATAACCATACCCCTTGCTAAAAAATAGGCTAGACAGTTGGCAGAATTGTCAGCATGAAGTACTAGCTTTTTGAACGTAAGTCACAAAATCCAGTATCCACTGCCTCAAGGAAGGAAATTGTTTCTTTAGCAAAGACCCAGACACACTGCACAAGCCACCACAAGCAAGAGGCAATTTATTGTCTCTAATGCCTCACTATATAGCTACCTGCAACTCAAGAAGAGCTGACCAGTGATAACCGCATAGTGTTCTGCAGGCAGGAGAACTGAGATTCAAGGTGAAGTTGCGGTTTGGACCAACATTTCCTCCAGAGCAATTGTTCAAGTCTATTTGATCACTGTACGATTTGTGGAGTCTTGACTTCTCCTGTACTTTCTGGAGAGTCACAGTAGAAGAATTCAGAGTGTTTTCAACACAACTAGCCAGAACTGGCCCAAGATTTCCTCCCCTAAGGTTTCAACTACCTCTCCATTATGCTATAAGAGACTACTGATTCTAAAGTAACATTAGCAACACCTTTTGACCACTTTAAAGCTAAAGTAGATCTCCAAAACCTCTGCTTACTTTTCACTTACTCCCAGTACCCTAGAAAGTTAGATGCCTGTACTTCCAGAAGCCAAGAACCTCTGTTCCAAGAGATCACTCTCATCTAAGCCTCAAGTATTTCAAATTAGGTATTTCCAATTGTACACAATTAGCAGGGCTTGAATCAGACACACTGAGAATTCAGCATCTCCGGGTCCTTGAGGCAGGCACTCCAGAAACGGACAGCATGGCTGTATTTGCATTCTTCCTCTTCCTCCTGGAATATCCACATCCTCTGCCTCTGGAGAAAGGTGCACAGACTACTGCATTTCTCAATCCATCCTGCAGGAGCTGAAGTGCTTTATGAAAATAAGTATTCACTGAATTAGGAGCTGGAAACTTGTCCTCAGCATAAAAATCATTCTCTGGCTTATAGCTTCAAGTGAAGACACCCGAGCCATCTCTCTCAAGCCTTTTGGGTTATTTCTTCTCCAGGCATCTAGATGGAAGACCTAACCAGGACCCCTAGTCTAAGAAGCTGCTCAGAATCAGTCTTTAATACAGATATTGAAAGCAGTTATCATCTGCCATAAGCACCTCCAAACTTGCAATGCCAATAAAGACTTCCACAGAAGCAACTTAAGAGATGAGAACTCCTTGTCTTCGCTTTGTGCGGTCTCATGTGCTCCAAAGATTTTACCCAGCCACGGGCCAGAGCCTTTGCACTTTTTGTACCTGGCCTTAGTCATAAGACTCCTTGCCCACAGCCCTCCTGGGGATTCACGTACATCAGCTACGTACCCAGAACCACAGAAAAATAAGAGGTTCTCATACACCCTGCAAAGCTACTAACACTGAAGTGAGTTTTCTACATGCACACGCTGACACCTCACTAGGGAAGGATCCAACAAGCAGGACACCTGGCCAAGGCCCATTACCTCTGCTCTCACTCACCTCCATATGATCTGGCTTCTGCTGCACTGCAGCCTCAAAGAGTAAGACGGCATTGGGGAGGTCACCTTCCTCCAAGCGCTTCCGCCCCTCTTCAAACGCATCTGGGTGATCTCTCATGGGATTATCTTCCTCAAACTGGTAACCCTAGCAGGGAAGACACACAGGGGCTAATGCTGGGAGACAGGCTTAGGGAGAAAAGCACACTCTACAGTACAGCATAGTCTTGCTGCATCAGAAACACTCAAACTGCAGACCAGCCAGCACCTTGTCCTCTCTGCGAGTTTGTAGCAGATCAGAGAACAACAGCTCTTCTTCCTGCTTGCTCTGTGCTGAAAAAATTCCCCCGAATCAGACCTGGAATTAGTCGCAAAAAACTAAACATCTGGTGTGGGTCCTATCAGCCTGGGGGCCGGGGGGCAACAGCACTTGCACTCATTGCAAAGAATCCCAGCATTAACTGGTATTTGGTGTTGGGCAAGAACTAGGCAGCATTTGCAGACAAGCACAAGTGAAAACAGTATATGTTTAACCCCTAGCTGATCTGGGATGAGGGTGCAAGAGACAGCAAAAGGTCAGTGCAAGAAGGAATCCTAGCAGCAGCATTCAGGGTCTGTGGAGCTCATCCGCAAGACAGCCATACTGCCAGTCTCCTCAAGGCCGTCCATCACAGTGCTTGTGCTGAGAGACTCTGTTCTCTGTTACCTTGTCATATGATGAGGAGCTGAGGTCTTCATAATCAGAGAGCCACGGGTGAGCCTCTGCATCTCTCTTGGCCATCTCCTCCCATTCCGCCTGGAGTTTGTCCCAGAAGTCCACATCTGACTGAAGGGAGAACAGAATGTGACTACAGTACCTTAACCATAAACCGAGCTCTATAGACACCCTCTTAAATGTTTCTAGCCCTCCTCACAGCATGCAAAGGAGAGCGGTAATCCTACCATGGGCTCTCAGTTGGTACCCCAGCCCTCCTCCTCCGCCAGCTTTACCTCCACAGCAGTCTTTGCCTGCTCAAATTCCGTATCAAGAGTTGACATGTTTCCAGATCGCGCAAATTGATCCACCCAGGCATCGGATGCCCCCTGGGAGTTTGGAAACAGAAACACACCTTTCTTTTTAGAATCTGGCAACCTCAGGGCACATCTCAAAACAGCAGGAGGGTCTGTGATGAACCCCTCCTCCCCATCAGCAAGAACTGATGGCCTGTAAAGTGGAAAAGAGTTCACTTGGATATCCCCTTCCTCCCAGTTACTACAGGAGATGAGAAAACTCACACTGCCCAAACACCTTCCCACCTTCTGGCTAGACTCTGCTAAGACGAGCCCAACAGCCCCTCCCTCGCCTCCCCCAGCCGAGTCATTAGTAGACCGTTGCTGAGAGTTGGACTTGCCATTCTCCCTTGCTCCCAGACTGTGCACTCTGGCAAAAAGCCTTCCTCCTTCAGAGCACATACGACTGGGGCTCCTACCTGCTGCTGTATAAACTCAGCTGCCCATTGCTCTGCCTGATCTTGGTCTCTGTGGGTCACCTGATTAGCTTCGATCGATACCCTCCCATCTCCGATCTGGCGGACAAACTTTAGGAACTGTGGCAGAGAAATGAAACAAGGGTGGAGCTGGGCAGACACTTTGCCAACAAGCCCTTTGCCCATGCCCCCCTCCTTCACTAAGACTTCACTAAGGACTTCTCTCTGCAAAGTGAGCACAAAAGGCCCAAAAAGGTGGGGAGGACAGAACTTCACCAGAGTCATGTGGTAGAGATGGATAATATCTAGAGTGGATTGTGGGGTTCAACTTCCAACAATCAGGGGAGAAATGGAAACATGGGACAGCAGGAGGCTTTATTCCTTTACCGTCTTAACCCTTCTCAATTCCCCACACCCCTTATTCACACTAGATATCTGTCAGCCCCAATCAGGGAATTTCTTACCTCAGAATTCTTGAGTTTTGGATCATCCACTTTGGAAAGAAAATCACTAACAGTTTTCTTAAGATCATCCTCAGGTTGATATTCCTCATACCTGTGTTCAGAGGCAGTAAAAGGGAAAGAGAGAGTCTGATACCAGGCAACAGTGATCTCTTTCGCTAACAGTCTACACAATACAACCCCTCCTCAAACACTCTGCGGTTCTCCTAAGTGACTCAGTACCTTTATCCATCTGTAAAAATTCAAAATTACTACTAGGTTAACTGTGCAAGTGACTGACACAAACACTAGCAGAATTGAACAGTTACAGTAGCAGCACAGTTCTGCAGAACAGTCCGGATTCCTTGGCAAGCTCACACGCTATCAGACACTGCAAGTTTCAGCACTACCAAAAACAAGGTCATATATCTAGGAACAAAGAAAGTAGGTCATGCTCATGGAAGAGGAACAGAGTCTTGGAAAAGCATCAGCTCCACAGAGGATGGAGGGCTCATAGCAAGCACACAACTCAATATGTTGTCTGGCTTACAGCAGTAGAGGACCAGTTCCAGGTGTTACCACTACATTCAGTCTCAGTGAAGTCTTTGGAACTGGTGGCAATAACTCAGGAATGTCTGTATTTGCAGAAAGGTATCAGAAAAGGCAAGAGCCAGGAAGAAGAAGAATCCAAATTTGCAAAATCTGTTTTAGGGAAACAAGCCCAAACGGCTTGCTTGCGTTTTGCTTCTTTAATTGAAAAACTTGACTCTAGTCAACAGGTACCTAAACACAGAAGATGCGTAGTAGTACACTGTTCTTTAATCTACCACACAAAAACACATGAAAATAACGTCTGAAAGGCTGAATCTAAAAACATGCAGAGAAAAGGCTGGATGTGGTTTGTTAGGGAGAATAAAATGGTAACAGGTTACAACTAGCAAAGTCTAGTACTTAAGATCTCTAAATCTAAAGAAGCATCTGTTGTGGAAAAACGTTCTGCTTGGCTAGGAGTTTCTGAACTCACTCCTGAAATCACTTTAAGGAGCTTTGCATTAGGCATGAGATTAAGTTAGCCTACACGATCACAGTATCTTCCTGGAAGTGGAAAACAGAAAAGCTAACATTTCTTAAAAACTTCAGTCTCCAAGCATTGTTTCCTCCTTTCTCTGAAACCAAATGCCCAAGAACATCCACCTAGGTTAAATGACTCAAAAGCATTTGGGCCATAGCAGATTTCAATCACCTATCCAAGATTCACCACCCAAGTACATAGCAGCAGTAACTAGTCTTGAGAAGACAGACTCACCATTTATCCGCCAAAGACTGGTCTTCCGATTCCCCAAGCCACAGTTTCTCCTCTGACTGCTCTAGATATTCTTCTGCCCACTTGGCAGGAGACACAGATAGCGGATCTGCAGAGGACATCAGGAAAAATGGGGAAACGAGTAGGATAGGCAGACCATCACTCAAATAAACTTCAGATTTTGCTGTCTCCATATTACACAGTTAGCTAATCACAGAGAAGACCTCTTCAAAGAAAGATTGTTTACACTTGTTTCTTCTAACTTTATTTACTCCAACCTAAAAATCAAGCCTTAGATTCAGATTGTGTATTAATACAGATTCCACTGTGGTGCCAATAACCTTATGGTTTTTCTACTTTAATTTCACAACTTATTCTGCTCCATGCGAGATACTATGTATGTCAAGGAAATTAACAATGTATTACAAGTCTCTGTCAAAAGCACAGCCCACAAAGCACTAGGTTTTCATCAGAGCTTTCTCAAAGACCTTTGTAAATGCTGATTTACATTCCCATAAGTATAAAGAGTGAAGGTCATATAATGGAACTACCTGGCTCTCTACAGTGGCTACTCCTGGAGAAGAGAATGGCACCTATTTAAATCTTACTCAAACTTTCAGATTAGGTCATGGATGGTAACAGGACCCTATTCCAGCCCCAGCTCTATACACAATGCAGGATGGCTTTTCAGATAAACTACTGGCTTGCTTGAAACAGACAGCTTAACCTTTGGGTCAGAAACATTCACTTTGCACACTTCCAACGTGCGACATTCCCTCTACCTCCATGAAACTGACAAAAACTATTTGGCCAAAGCACTAAACAGTATTTGCCTTTGTAGCAAAGGCAAATTTAGCCTTAAGAGAGGGAATAAGAGAATATGTAAGCAAGAAGCAGTACCAGATCACCTCCAGAATTTGCATCAGTTGAATCATAGTAACTTTTATAAAAGTAGTTTGAATAGCCTGCTTCTCAAGTTCTCCAAGTAACCAAAGCTAAAGACCCTTACACCTGAATAAAAGCTTCCACGCCACATTGTTCACGATTTGGCTAAACCATCGCAAAGCAGCTTCCCGCCACCCCCACCCCATTAAAGCTGCTACAGTAAACACTGCCTGCTGGGCTCAAAGCATTTACTCCAATTTCACATTCAATAACTCTCCACTATGCACAGGCATGTGACTGGACATCTTGACAGTAATTCCAAAAGCGACCCTTCACCTGTCACTTCAGCAATGAACTCCTGTGACCAGTCAGCCTCATTGTAATCTGAAGAGACATCACCAGCGCTGTCTGCTGCAGCCAAGAATTCCTGGGTCCAGTTTTCAGACAGTGCCAGGGCTGCCACACCTGGAGCTACAAGAAGTTAAAAAAACAGAAGTGAGGATTGGAGGACTAAGTGTTCCAGGCTGTCCCTCACCATCTTTCCCTTTGTTAGAATAAAATCACAGAAAGATTCCACTTGGAAGGACTCTCTGGAGGTTGCTAGTGGTCTCACAGCAGGTTAACACTAAAGCTAGAGATTAGGTTGCTCAGGGTATTCATCAGGTAACTTCTGAACTTCTCTCAGGCTGGCAATTCCCTAGCCTCCCTAGGCACCCGTTTCAGTACTGAATTGCCCTCCAAGGGAAGAAATGCCTCCCTGCATCTAGTCAGTTACCCTTTCTGCAAGTTGTGCCCATTGACCCTTGTCCTTTTACTGTGTACTGCTGTGAAGATCCTGGCTGTGGCTGGTGAAGGCAGCAACTAGACACTCCACCCCCCAAACCCACTGCCCCTTAGATTCCCCTTTCACAGGCTAAACAAATTCAGTTCCCTCAGTCTTTCCCCTTACACCACGTATTCAGTCCCTGAACACCCTATTGATCTCCACTGGACTTGTTCCAGTATGTCAGTGTAGAGGGAAGCCCAAATCTGGAAACAATACCCCAGATACCACCTCACAAGTGCTGAATAAATGGAAACCACGCTGTAAGGAGCTTAACCATAACACCAAGATGTTTTCCAGCTCTCCACCTATTCTAGCTCCCCCTCACCTCGCTGAGGGGCCTGTCGGAAGCTTGACTGTTCAATCTCTTGCATCTCAGCCAACAAGTCATCCATCTTAAAGGTCTGGGGTGCACGGGACAGTAAAGGGGCATTCTGTGCTTGCAGGAACTCTCCAACCAGCTGCCAAAGACAAGAGATGGATTACAAACATGGCATAGAAGATGAACAGGCAGAGCCATGGAGCATGAGAAGAAGGAACGGGCTTGTCAGATGGAAAGATTAGTATCAGGTAAGGGGAAAAAAACAACAAACAGTGTTGATGAGAAAAGCAGTAAGGAGATGCATCAATCTGTTCTTACCTCATCTTCGGTGGCCACTGCCAGCGGTTTGGATACCTAGAGGGAACAGTGGGCAATTATCCCAACAGCTTTGGCCCCATCCCCCTCTCCACACACATACCGCGACCTGATTAGTTTACATCTTCCCCTTCCCTGAGCTTAGCCTGTCAGCGTTTTCTTGCATTAGGTGCCTGCTTATGTGGAAGGTGTCAAAACCCCCTCCCACCACTTTCTGGGTTAGGGCCCATGGCAGTAAGGCATACAGCTCACCACAGCCACCAACATCCTACAAGTGCCCATAAACGCAGCTTCCACAAACAGGCCCTCACCCTATAACCCCACAGGACAAACTGGGGTGACCCCATGCCCTCTTTCCCCCCAGAGGAAAAAAAAAGAAAAAAAAAAAGGAAAACCACCACCGCACCTGTCT
>NW_009646842.1:721733-723710 GCF_000708025.1 Charadrius vociferus
GGGCCCCGATGCCGGTCCCCGGCCCCAGCAGGGGGTTGTAGGGGCACGTCGGGGACAGGGGGTCCTGGTCGCATTGGGGGAACAGCGCGCGTTAACGGACGGCTGTGGTGTGATTTGGTTTGGGATGGCTAAAATGTTGCGGCTGGGGGGTAACAGGTGGAAAGTGTCTGTGTTTGGCTGGAAAGCCTGTGGTGGCCTCAGGTAAGCGATAGAAATGCCGACTCCTTTACGGTTTTTGTCCTTTTACAGGTGCGATTCCAAAGGAAGGGCGAACGACCTGGAAAATCGGAGCTCATTTGTGTATAGCCTCTAAAAGGATGGGAGAAGTACGAAGAAGGGTTTGTGTGATGTGTACTGCCTCCTGTGACACCGGGGTGCTAGAAATAAATTGTTTTCAGAATCAAATCCCATATTCTCCTTTTCAAAAGGAATATGCTCCTTTGCAGGGTCCTCTCCAGACTTCTCAGATGCAGCTCAGCTATCCAAAAACTGATGTCTGGTGCTGTCTTAGACAATATTCTTTGGCAGTAAGTCTTCCTGACTGCTCTCCTTACAGCTTTGAAAGGCATTATGACATCTACAGCCAGGTTTGTGCTGACAAGTAGTATGGCTCAACAGGAGCAGATCTTTAAAGAGATAGAGTTGGGACTGGAAATCCAACATCCACAAAAAACGTTTTTGGGGAGCTTTACTTTGAATTATGTCTTCCCTGGCCCCATGGACTGCACACCAATTAGCCGTTGAAATGCATGAGGTGTGCTCCTATGTACAGCACACCTACTAGCTTAGCACCATCCGAAAGTAATCTAGTTTGCGCATTGAGACTGTTCTGCAGTACAAACCAAAGTGCAGCAAGCAGAGATTACTAGAAGATTCACTTTGAAAGTGCGCTTCAGACATCCATTCAGGCACCGATGCGGAAGCACCCTGCATCTGGCAGGCAGCTGCATTAAGACGGCGACACTTTGAAAAGACATTTACATAACCACTCCTACACACGGAGGCCGAGGCTGCACACACTATGTAACACTGGCACAATACACTCCACTCTTCCAGATGTCTGCCTTATGAGACTGCTCCCTACTTGCCTGTAAGTTGTGGTCATCCTAGGACTATGAGTGCACTAACCCGACCCTTCCAGAATGAAGCCCGTGGAATGACAAACAAGACTCACCCACTTTTACCAAATGCCAGTCCACAGTGTGTACATGCTCAGATCAAGGGTTAGCAAGAGCACTGGAAGAGAGAGACAGAGGGAGGAGGCTTTTGGGCAGAATCCTGAATTACTTTCAAGGAGAACAGAGAGACAGTGCAGCTCCTAGAAAAAAACAATAGCCTGCACAAACACATGGATTAAACATTAGGAAGAAATTTTTCACTGTGAGGGTGGTAAGGCACTGGAACAGGTTGCCCAGAGAAGTTGTTGAGGCCCCATCGCTGGAGGTGTTCGCGGCCAGGCTGGATGGGGCTTTGAGCAACCTGGTCTAGTGGGAGGTGTCCCTGCCCATGGCATTGGTTTGGAACTCGATAATCTTCAAGGTCCCTTCCAACCTAAACCATTCTATGATTCTGTGGAGAAGGGGAGTGTAGGTATTGACATAAGGCACGGGCAGAAATCCAAAAGCCATCAAAGACTGAGCAGTGAAGAAGTCAAGATGAAGCAGTTTTGATTTATAAACATTTCTATCAGGGTCTTGGGGTATGCCTCTGATACCAGTTCAGCTTGTCCTGCTGGTTCAGGGCAGGGACTCTGAAAGACTGATCTGTAAAAATGTCCCCACAGCCTTCCTTGCCCACTCAGAGCCGCAAAACAGGCTCCACAGGGAACGCACCCAGGGTCATGGCTGCTGCCTGCAGGGACAGGACACAGAGAAGAAAAACATACTCTCTCTTCTTTTCTCTCCCTTCTCCTCTTTCTCTTTTCCTGGGAAGACACTTTCTTTCCCCTGGCTCTTGGCTGCCTCCAGGCTCACGAAG
>NW_009646842.1:723729-724113 GCF_000708025.1 Charadrius vociferus
CTGACCCAGTTCCAACATCAAGCAATCCTTTGATCTACTGAAAATCTCATGGTATCACTTGCACCAGGCTGAAGACAGCCTGTAGGAGGCCTTCAGAAATCATCTTTTATGGCTCAGTCACAGTTTGCCATTGCCTAAGAGTGAGGCTTGGGTGTTCCTCAACTTGAAAGTACAGAAAGAGACCTCGCAGGGTGAGAATTTCTAGCTCTTAGGCCCAGAGCAAAGGAGACAGAAGGAAAAGCTGGATGGCCCCATTTACCCCTTACAGTCCCAAAAGACTAGGATGCAACTAAAGAAATCAGAAGTGGCAGTGGTGGCAGAGCATCCAGGACAACCACAGCAGTAGCTGTTGGTGTGTAAGTATCCTGCTGCAGCCACAAAAAT
>NW_009646842.1:724156-726343 GCF_000708025.1 Charadrius vociferus
AGCAGGAAAAGGACCAAAATTAATGGACCCTTGCATGCAAAGTGTAACTATTTTGGCAGTAAGAACTGAAATATCAGGGGCCCTCAATAACTCCTGGAGAGGTGAGAAAAGCAAATTGTACCGTTCCCGAAAAGGCTGTCCCAGGCTCTGTATCCTTCAGCCAGTCTTAGTTTGATGGTAGTGTGTACTCTGCTGAAGGTCCTGGGCCTGATGGGAACCAGTTTTTGAGGTCTCTGCCTAGCTATTGCTCATCTTAACTTTGTGAAATTCATTATTTATTCCCAAGTGCAGAACTTTGCTCATGCTTTTATTAAATGGTGTTCTACTCTTTCAGGCCATTTCTCCCATTGATCAAGATCATTTGAATACTAATTTTGTCTTCCAATTACGTTGTAACCCCTCTCAGGTTAGTGTTGTCTGCAAGTTTAATAGGCACACTTTCTAGTCCACTGTACAAATAGCTGAAGAAACTATTAATACCACACTGAGAACAGATCTCTGGAGGACTCCTTCTTGATACTTTTCTCCAGATAGAGAGCATACCATTGAAAACCAATCTTACAGTTTTCTAATCAGCATCGAACTCTCCTAACAGTGATTTCAGTAGATCCAGTTTCCCTTGTTTCCTAGCTTATTTGTAAGACTGTCAGATGAAACAGAGTAAAAATCCTTACTTAAGTCAAAACATATAACATCTATTCTTACTTCCTTATCCACAAGACCTGTAAGTCTACCGTGAGAGATTGGTTTGACATGATTTCTTTTTTTTTTTTTTGGCAAATGGCAAATGTGAGTTGTCTACTTAATATTTATTTGTTCCAGTATCACAGGGGGAGGCAGCAAAGTAACACTGGCTGACCAGTAATTCCTCGGATCCTTTTTTTTTTAGCTAATATTATTTGGCCTTTACCAGTTTTCTGAACATCTCCATTCTGTAGTGGGCTGGACGTTGCTTCATCCAGTTCTCCAACAGGATGAATTTCATCAAGACTACCTGGTCTGAAAGCATTGACTTTGACTAAGCACTTAGAAATCTAGAATGACTTTTTACCCTTTTGTCAGTGGTGCTATTTAAGGCATTCACCTCACCACCATCACAGTGAAGACAAGTGAAAAATACTTGCAGCTTCTTGGTATCTTTGGTCAATTTTCCATTTCACTGAGTAGAAGGCCAACCCTTCCCCTCACTGCCCATGTAGTGGCAGGCACTATTGATGAGCTGATGGCTCATTTCTTCTCCACCACAGACAAAGTACTTATTAATTTCCTCTTCGAATTATCTTTGTACGTACTTGGAGTCAGTTGCCATGTCTCCCTCAATTCTTTCTTCTCTAGACTACATGTTGCAATTTTTTCAGTCCTCCTGCTTGGATGGCCCCGGGTGAGTTGTTCCCTTCTGTGGGTTCACTCACCAAAACTGGACACTCAGTCCTGTGTCATTCGGTGCTGTGAGTACTGAAGTCACAGCAGTACAGAATTGATCTGACAGCTTATTTCATCCAACCTACAAGCTGCCCTTCTAGCTGAACAAACTGATTCAATGTGTGCATTTTTGGCAATAGCATGATGTTGACGTACATTCTGCTTTCTTCTGAGAAGACGATATTCTGAAACTTTGCATTTGCAAAAGCAACAGAGGATCTTTTGGCCCTGGATATTCCCCATCTTTGACATAGTGGTCCTTCAAACTTCAAAATCATGGGTCTAATTTGCTCTGAGAGGTGGGTTTGGGTTTGGTGTTTGTTGTTTTTTTTTTGTCTGAAACGCATTGGTCTGTTTTCATAGTAAAACCAAACACCTGAGGGAGCATCTGCGGTCCCGCTGGGCGAGGACGGGAGTCAGGAACGACTATGCGCTGCTCTTGGACCCATCACTTCCCTGAGCTCTGACCTCAGAGACATTATTTTGCCGTCTCTGCCCTGGTTCCCCCACTTGCAAAACAAGGACGAGGTTTCTTTGATAGTTTTGTTGTTGTTGTTGTTGTTAATGAAGGAGCCTTGAGCGGCTGGGCAAAAGGAGCAGTGTGAATCAGCACCCTAAAATCTGCAGGGAGGGAAACGAGAGCACAAAACCACGGATCGGGTTTGGGGGGGGTAGTCCGCCCCGGCAGGAGCGGGGCCCACGTTCAGCCCAGAGAAGGCACAGGGGGAGGCACCGTCCCCCCGCGGCGGCATAGCCGAGGCCGCC
>NW_009646842.1:726893-744529 GCF_000708025.1 Charadrius vociferus
GGGGGTGGGGGAGAGGAGGCCCTGCCTTGCCCCACGCCAGACACGCCGGCGCCCCGTAGCCCTCACCCGCCCTTTCTCTGCTGTGCCGGGTTCAAACGGTGTTCAGATGGCGGTGCTGTGGCACAGCCGGGGTGAATGTGTGCGGCCCTGCAGTTTGGGAAGAAGGGGAAGCCTCCCTGTGAGCCACGGGGCCTTCGCCTGGTGTCTCATCCAGCCTAGGCTTGTTGGGGATGGGGAGGCAAGGGAATGGGGGGTGCTGAGGCGGGGGGGTGAGAGGTGCCGCGAGGCCGCTTCGGCAGAGCAAATGGTGGAGCATCCTTGTCTTTGGGAGGGCAGCCAGCCCTCCATCCTCGCGTGGCTGAGATTCCTGCATGTCTTCCCTGGCTTTAAATAGAGCGGCTGATTCTGGTGAGTCAGGTGTTCAGAGCGTGGGTCCCAGCAGCGCTTCTGAATTCTCAAGCGTGCCCTTGAGCAAGTTCCTTCTCATGCGGTGTTTCACCCTTCTTCTCATTAAGAAACATTTAAGTCTCGAAACAATGAGCTTTGGGTTTATGATGTCCTAAAGCAGAAGACATTGTGATCCTCTGGACTTGGCTGAGTAACTGCAGAACTCCCTTAGCTAGACAGTCACCTAATCCCTTTCCAAATTCCATCTGCCTGTTGGAGTCTGTGTGACAGTGAGGTCCACAGTATAGCATGTGCAATAAAGCACATCATTTCATTGCTCTTAATTAGTAAATTTCCAGTTTTCTGCCACTAATGCAGTTGTGCTATGTCAATTTTTGCTCACATGTATTTGCTGTCTTCATTCCCAGTGTTATTTTGTATATGCTATTATCTTAGTTTATCCTTTGAACTCTATAGTCACTGCATCTTAGCCTTTCTTAATATATTTTTTCATATCTCTTATCTTTCTTCTTAAGTTTTTCCTCATCCTCATTTTCCACTTTGGTTCCTGAAAAACTGAGAGTTTGGGTGGTGACAAGCATTGCTAGTGGGAGCTTTGTCAGTCTGTATCCTGTCCGCAGCTGTTAAGCGATAATCCTTGAATTACAATTACTTAAAACCCAAGAGATGAATAAGATGAACAAGAAGTTTGGGTTATTGCTGCAGTATATAGCTGATGTTATTGTTTTACCTAGTGAAACAGATCTCATTGATGAAGGAACAGTTGTTCACTTAATCTTCTAGTACAAGAACTGGGAACCATCAAATGAAACTTGTGAGAGATTTGTTCAAAACTAATGCAAGAACATAGCTCGTAACACAGTGTGCAGTTAAACCGTGGGACTGCTGGCCACAGGATATTAGAGGGTAAAAGCTTTTTATGTGTCCAGAAAGCATTTTTAAAAGACTAATGAAAAAGAATGTTTGAAGGCTATTAAATGCAATGTGACATTTCTGGCTGAGGATATTCCTGAGCTGAAAATAGCAGGAAGCTGGGAGAGTGTTCTGGAGATTAATATTTGTCCTACTCTTCCAGAGGTGATCTTTTTTTTTCTTGTGTCCTAAGCAGAATGCTGGTTTAACTGCAGATTTTTCTGCCTATCATTGCTATTCTTAAATGAAGATCTTCAAGCCATTTCAACTTTTGGCTAGCCTAAGTAAGGGTTGAAAAGTGAATTACCAGTAAACCTTGTCACCTCTGTGCATGTTCTTGTACCGTTTTCATGTCATTGAAAAAACGTTTTGTTTTTTTTATTATTATTTCTCTCAACTAATCCTCTTTTTCTGCCACCTCAAACGTTCGAGTTTTCCTTTTAAAATGTGAAAGCAAAATCTAGAGGCAAGTACTGTTTTCTAAGATAAAATTGCCTGCCTTCTTCCATTAGCTTTTTTTGCCACTGCTTTGCTCTGAGAGTACATGTTGTACTGGTGGTAAACTGCTGCTCTTCTCCATCTTTTGCCAGAATTGCTTTTGTTCGTGCTTCTAGAGTAAGGACTTCAGCGGTTTGGTTTTGTTGAACTGGTCTGTTTAAGCCCAGCATAAGGACCCTTGGTGACTGCTCAGTTTCATGTGTTTTTTTGTTATTTACCAGTTGTTGCAGTTTTGCTCAGTACTGTGACAATCTTTGTTACCCATGGATTTTGTCAAGAGTAAAATGTTACCTCCTGTCTGTTGATGGAAAAACTGAAAATTGTTAGGTCTAATCTATAAGTGATTTTCCTAGACTCTTGCAGGACCACCGCTGTTTGATTCTTTACTGACAACTGGTTTCAGAGCAGGGAAAGAATGGGGCTGATATGTTTTGGTTTTTTCTTCTTTTTGAGATTTTGGGGTCTAATTTTAGTCCATTTAGCATCTATGCTGTAGACAGAGTGCTAAGGCTCTAAGTATGTTTTTGTGAGATACCACGCTCACTTTTTGCAAAACTGCAGTATGTTACTTCTTTGTGGTTGCTTTTGTGAATCTAGCTTTTGTTTCGTAAGTTCCATTAAAAAAATATACACCCCACCCCACCCCCAACATTGATTAGTACAAAGTGTCTTTTAAGTCTATAGTGATCTGATTCCGTAATTCTCTTCTGGCATGAATCTCGGGCTATATAACCTTACCAGCATAAATTATTACAAATACACTTTTTTTTTTTTTAGTCCTGGTAGACATTAGAGGTCTTCTAGGCTAGTATATTTCCCCAGTCCCCTGATATCTCTTAAGCATTTCAATCTGTAGGTATGAAGTCTCCTCAATCAGCTGTTTTTAATATCCATGGCCATGGGGTTTTTGTGCCTGCTGATTTTAAAATCTTTGTTCCAATCAGATTTTGTTCAATTTTGCCCTCATTAGTATCGGACTGAAAAATAGCTCATCCCTTTGTGATGAGAGTACATAATTTTCCGTTTCTCCTGAAACAGAATAATTGTGGAGACCAATGCCTTTCATACACTGTGAGAGCTGTATCATCATGACTCTCTTACTGCTGATTAAATGACCACCATGCTAAGAAGTAACAATTTCTTTAACTCTTATTATTGATTTTAAAATTCTTTTCTTTTATCTATACGTATCAGTAGCTTGAGGAACTTGAACTTCGGAAACTTTTATATATACTGGAGGCATGGGTTCAAATTCATATCGTGACCATGCTCAGGTAGGGACTTCCTGAAGAAATAAGGTATTACGGAAAATATTACATAAACTTGTGTCTCCTTATGCACTGTTAGAGAGAAAAATCTTTAGGATACCAAGCAATTGCTTCTCTAAATGTTGTCCTGTTGTGGTGTTTGCTCAGCTTTTAGATAAGAAGTTGAAATTGCTCTATTCAAGACTTCTTAGACATCTTGATCTGTCACCACTGTACTCAATCTTCTCCTGAACTGGAAACTATACTTCTGGTCAAGAAAACAACAGGCCTGTAAGTCTGGAGCCTCTATCAGGCAAATTAGTAGAAACTATGGTAGAGGACAGTACTGTTGGACATCTGAATGAATATGGTCTACATAGGAAGAATCGGCATGGCTTTTGTAAAAGGAGGCCCTGCCTCCTGTGACTCCTGGGTCGCTACATAGGCTGTCTTGGTGTCCGTGCTTGATCACCTTGTTCATCCAGAAAAACTAAGCCAGGACCTTTACTGCTTTGCTTTGTGTTGTCTTCTGAGCCCAAGCTAAGTTCTTTGGTGATGTTCCACCTAATCCCAGACTCCCACTACTCATCATATGTTCTGAAAGAAATTGCTGCTGATCGGCTGCTCTGCAAGTCAGCACCACTGTGTAGATCTGCAAAGGGCTTGACAAAGCAGCGTGAGTGTAATGGAGAAGCATAACTAGTTGCTAGCATCGTTAGCTGCATAACCTTCTAGCTGCCAAATCTTCAACTCTTGGACTTCATTGCAATGGGCATCCAGGCCTCTCTTTTTTTTTTTTTTTTTCCTTTTTTTCCTCTCTCTAACCTGCAGGAATTAATAAGTGAAGCCCTAGCAGCAAAGGCTGTGAGAGCAATGTATGTGAGCACTGAGCTGTATAGACTTTTTCAAAGTAATTCTTCAGAACTCCAGCCATTTGTTGTCCTGTACCACCATACGTAATTCTGTTGATACACTCGATTCTTCCCTGATATCTTGTAGTTCTTTGGTTGGCTTTTCTTTCTTTGGAGCAGAGTGAACTTTTTTAAGCCTCCATCTCTTGTGAAACAAAGCGAATTTGGCTGTAGCAGATATGAACAACTCTCTCTTCGTCAAAGCCTGTTGTAGGGCTGTTCCTTGCAAATTAGTCTCAAAACAGTCTTTCGGGTACTGAGCATCCTCTAGAAGAACAGGGTTGTCGGCCAAAGGATCTGGAGGGACAGAAGCTGAGAACTGAACGTATCAGTTCTGACTTGTGCCTGGGTGGCAGAAACGGAAAAAAGGGATATGTGTCCTTTCAGCATTACTGAGGTGTGACTAGACTGACTGATGGTGATGGTTTGTGAGTTCCAAAAATAGCTTCCATCTGCTAGAGGTCATGGTCCTGTTTCATTGAGCATGTCAGGCTGGGGGTGAGCCTGGCTGCTGGCAGATAGTACAGATCTTGCTTACAGGGCCTTGCAAATGTGGGGCTGAATGGGTTATAGGTTGAAGACACAGGCAGGCTGAGGGGTGGGAGAGTTTTGTGCTGCCCTTCACTGAGCCAATGCTGCTGCGGGTAGGTGTGAGGCACGGTGCCTGGTGATCTCAGCAAAAGGTATTGCAGCGAGGTTGGGCAGCAGAAATGTTTGCTCTGGGAAATTCTGAATGCAAAGATCAGCAGCTTTGAGCTGAGGGACTGCTGAGTCCCTGTGGACTTGGAACTGTTTGTCTGAAATACTGAGTGAGGTTTCAGAGTGAGGCTGCCAGGAGATGTCCCAAGCTAGGCCGTTATTACGTTAATCAGTGTCAGAGCAGGAGGTCATGTGTGACGCAAGCTGGGAGACCTAACCTCCTCTCCTAGATGGAGAGGTTGTGGACAAGCAGGGTCAGAATTATTGCCCTGTTCCTGCACAGGGGTCATTCTTGCGTGTGCTGTTATATCCTAGATGTGGTGGCACAGCTGGAGCCATCCTGACATGTCCTCTGGAAGTGGTGAAGACACGTCTACAGTCATCCCAACTGACACTGCGGCCTCTGTGCCTCTCAGAGATACAGCTGCCGGGGATGAGCGTGAGGCTGATGAACCCAACCCCACCATCTCCTGGAGTTCTCAAGTTGCTGAGGTGAGTAGGATAGGGTATTGTGCATGTTAGCACCAGGGAGGTGATGGTTTGGCCTTCAGGTGGGGGCTGAGAGAGAGAGAGATGGAAGTAGCATTTGAGCTGAGTCTCTGGAAACTGCAAGCGCGGTAGGAAGTTTCATCAGAGCACAGGTACATCTACTTATCACAGTTGACCTGTGCTTTGAGTCTGCAAGGCAGCTTTTGGGACTGTGAGAAATTTCTCAGCTAGTGGTTTGATCAGACCCAGAGTGATGGTGTCAGCAAGAATCGGAAGAAATGACTGAAGGAGAGGGGAGAAGTGGTTGGAGAGGAAATGAGATTAGGGCAGAAAAAGGAAAAAAGGATACCACAGGATGTGAGGAGAGGATGCTATAAGAAGTACTGAAGAACAAAGAAGGAGGAGGGCCCCCATCTTAGTTATTATGCTGATTTGTCTGTTCATTTCCTTCTGTAGGGCCATCCTTGAGAAGGAAGGCATGCGATCCCTGTTCCGAGGTCTGGGTCCAAACCTTGTTGGCGTTGCTCCTTCCCGGTAAGTACTGCTCCCTGAGGATAGCTCATGCTGTGCGCTTTTTAAAGGACTTCTGTGACAGCTATTGTTCCACATACTGAAAGCAGTCTGGGCCTTATGCTCATCGTGCCACAGGACCCCTTCACACACGCATTTTCTGGACCTTCTGTTCGTAGTTGTAATATATGATTGCTGTGGGCCTAGTATAAATGGTATCTGATGTCACACTAGACAAACCTGTGCTGGGAGTAAGAAAAGTTGGAGTGAGACCCTGCAGCAGTGCTGTCGCTGCTCTTCATAGTTAAGCTCTAACCTCTTCTGTATTTCCTTCCAACCAGGGCTATATATTTTGCTGCCTATTCTGGTGTTAAGGAGAGGCTCAACGCTGTCCTTGTACCGGAGTCCAAGAAAGTACACATGCTATCAGCAGCCTGTGCAGGTGAGCCTCTTCTGTCTCAAATCAGAGCCAAGGTGTCCTGTCTGTCAGTGTAAATGGGTTTCATTCCTTCCTCATTGCTGCTCCCATCAGTCCTGCTCTCTTTTCTGAAGTTTTCTTCCTCCACACCTGGAGCAGTGAGTTCCTTGGGTAACCAAAACATTTTCTCACTCTTCATTCTTCTTAGGCCTGCCTCTTCAAGTCATGGATCTAGTCTTTACCCCTTCCACTGCTATCAGGAAAAGAGCTCCATTCAGCTCTGAGAGGGAGAAGGCAGTGTGTAATTTAGACCACTCACAGAATAATTTCTCTTGATATATCCCAGTTCTCTAAAAATCTTCCACTCTTGCATGTTTAGCCCGTTGTTTCCTGCCTCTTTGTAACACCAGGGCCTGTAGTAGGGTTATGTTGGAGGCAGAGGAGCTAATTACCACCAGACAAAGGCTGGAATGGGGGAGGAGGAGAATCAAATAGTCTGCCCTAAATGTCTCTTCTCTCATGGGAGCTCAAGGTCATTCTCAAATTGCAAATGCCTGCAGCTTGCCAAGCAGAATTCAGAGAGCTGATAGATAGGCACCTCTTCACAAACTGTCAGTGGGATCCTGGTGCTCATGGCTGTCTTCCTCTTCTGTTCTCCAGGCATTACCTCGGCCACGCTCACCAATCCTATCTGGTTAGTGAAAACCAGGATGCAGCTAGAAGCCAGGTGAGGCAGGCTGGTGATGCAGAGCCACTCTGTGTTGAATGAGGACTGGCTTGGGGGTGGGGTGGGGTTGGGTAAGGGTCTGTAACTCGCCATCAGAGCATAGGTCTTCAGTGCATGCTGGGGAGGAGTCATACAGTTGTGTTCACAACAGCATTTTAGGTCAGTGGAGCAGTATGCCGTTCTAACCCTCCCTCCTCTTTACAGGGCGAAGGGAGAGATTGCCAGCAATGCTCTCCAGTGTGCCATGCATGTGTACCGCACTGAAGGCCTTCGTGGATTTTACCGTGGTATCACTGCCTCCTATGCTGGAGTGTCGGAGACCATCATACACTTTGTCATCTATGAAGCGCTGAAACAGCAGCTGAGAAACAGCCATCATTCCCTTTCGCCGCCACTCACACTTTCACCAAACAGCCATGATTTCTTTAGACTAATGGGAGCTGCTGCTGTCTCCAAAACATGTGCTTCGTGCATTGCATATCCACATGGTGAGTAGATGCACTCTCCTTGCTTCTGTTCCCCTCGATGGGAGATGCTGTGCCTGTAGGATCGATCTGCTAATATCACTTCCTTTTTTTGTCTCTCCAGAGGTCATTCGGACACGGTTGCGAGAGGAAGGATCACGATACCGTTCCTTTATACAGACTCTGCAGCTTGTGGTCCATGAAGAGGGACCCTTGGCTTTATACCGAGGGCTCCTGGCTCACTTGATCCGCCAGATCCCAAACACGGCTATCATGATGGCTACCTATGAACTCATCGTACATTTGGCCTCTTCCACCTTGTAAGCACACTGAGCACCTGGCTGAGGCTGCTGCAGAGATAACAGGGACATCATGTTCCTGAGAATTGGTCTTTTTCTGTGCTCTGAGAGGTGGTACTTTTTATCACATATGAGAACTGGGTCAGGCATAGCATTCTCAGGACATAAGACTATTTTGTGCAAAGTTTTTGGCTCCAATGCGCACAATGTAGCCTTTCTTCTTTCTGGAGACTTGAATTATTCTGGTGCTGCAATATGTCAGGGCACTGGTTTGATATTGCCTGCTGTAAGCTCCCTGTATGAAACAAGGGCATGGAACTTACTAGAAAGGAGACAAAGGAGAAAGCATGAGTATCTTAGGCAGCCTCAGCATGTTCACTTCTTTTGGACCCAGTAACAACCATGCATGGGCACAGTTGGACATGAAGACAGGCTAGACCTGAGACATCAGAGAGAACTGCAGCGAGCAGAGATCTTGTGCTGACGCCTTTCGTGCCCTCAGAGGGGCTTTTCCACTCTTGCCTGCTGTGCCACCTTCCTGCCCCTAAAGAGGATTTCTCAACCTTGGCTGCCAGGAAGTGTCCTATTGCAGAATCTTCCTTTGAGTCCTTAACATGTTGCAGCCATCGCCCCAAGAAGTGTCAGGCAGCCAACAGCCTCTTTTTGTCTTGCAGGGTCTGAATAATCAGACCAAGTAGACCAAGGGAAGAAGCACAACCTGCTATGAAGCACTACCCTAACAACTGGTGCTACTGGGCTCATAGCCATGCTTTGCCAGTATCTTGTGTTTCCACCCCCTCCATTCCCAACAGAAAGAGGAGGACCCCTCTTTCCCGCAGACATGCTGGAGCCGTTCTGCTACAAGGTGGAACCCCTGGTGTGAAAAATAATTCTTTTATGCTGGTAAAGAAAGTGGATCAGGTGAAAAGATGAATGAAACTGAGGATTTGGCCTGTTTCTATTGATGATACACTAAGTGTATGGGGAGCCTTATTTTTTTTTCTGTAATCGAGAATTCAGTTTGCTGCATGTGTTACGCTTGCCTGTGACAGGCTGGGATGCCTTCTGTTCTTCCCTGGGTTCCTAGCCCTGTGTCCAGGGGAAGGCTACATTGTGTTTACAAAGAGGATTTTGATTCTCAAAAAGGCGGGGGTGGGGGTGGGGGTGTTAAGTTCAGGCGTGATGTGTTTTTCTTGTTCCAACACATACACTAAAAAATGTAACCCTTCCCCGAGATAAAGCAGTAATATCAGTAAATACATGCTCTGGACAATCTCCAGTCTCACAGTAGAGGCTACACTGACTGTTTCTTTCCCTGCTTGTAGTGAAAAACTGCAGAAGCCCTGAATATTTTATTTGAAATCCATTTATTTTAAAATCCACTTTTTTCCTCATCCTTCTTACCTTCATTCATTTAGTTTAGGAGTATCGACAATTTTACAAAGCGACACAAGCTGCAGTGGGGTTTTTTTGCATGAAACGAGAATAAACCTCAAACGACAACATTGAAAAAATATACAATATATATATATAATATCTGGGGAGGGGTTGTGAGAGACCCCACTCTGAGCCCTATGGCTGGCTCCTCCTTACAAATTTCTGTTCTTTCCAAGCCTCTCCTTTCCTCATCATAGTTTGGACGGTGCCACTGTCATGTGCAAGCGCCCTAACACATGTTTCTAGAGAGCCAGATGGGGGGTCAATAATGTGGGGAATGTCCACAATGAGAATGGAGGAAGATGAAGGAACATGGGAGGCAGAAATGACAAATGAGGGAGGAGCGCATGTGTACACGGTGGGGGAAGGAAGAAGTTAAAAGTAAGACACCTCCTCCTTCCAGCCATATGTTTTGGGGAGAATCCATTGGACTGGTGTTTTAAAGCTCCTAGTAGCGGTGAGACCCGTTGCTTTTGCCGATGATGTGTCGGTCATCCACGTCATTGCTGTCCGGGGAGTCGGGTGTTTCTGAGTCGGTGCTGTCGTCTTCGTCCTCCATGCCCTCAGTAGCTCTGCCCTCGCCGCTTTCTGCTGCCCTCTCCTGGCAGCTCTGGTAGGACTGGGGAGGTGAGACACAGGGTAAGGGGAAGGATCTGGCAACCCAGCTGCCCGCCCAGCCCCAGCCACTGTGGCTGCTCCTCACCTCCATGGGGTTGACTATGATGGTGAGGGCCGAGTCGTCCCAGAACATGTCACTCTCTTTGCCTCCAGTGCTTGTGTGGCCCCCTTCAGCAGCCCCAGGGACCTCTTGCCCCACTCCCCGCCGGTGCAGGGAGTGGATGCGCAGGATGCCAAGGATCACCATGAGCGCTAGGAAGCCCACACACACCACAATGATGACAGTAGCAGCACTGGGGACCACTTTGCAGAAAGAAAATGAGAAGGTGTGGTTAGAGTGTGTCACAGAAACGCATTTCCAACCTGACCTGCAGGAACTGGGGTTTCGGGGCACAGGTTGGGTTTTTGGTCTAGGCAGGAGTACATCCTGACTTTTCCGCTCCCCTGAGCACAGGCAAGTTCGTGCCTCCAGCTGCTGAATCTTCAGTTGAGACCTGCATGGTTTTCCAGGATGCCTAGGACCAGGCATCCTCTGATGTCGGCCCAGCCTGCACATCTGCACATCTTTATCTACAGAGGTCACCAGAATATGTGGCACAGCAGGCATGTCCCTCTTGGGAGGGAGAAATGTGGGCTGGGGAGAGCCTCTAAGGGCATGAGGATGATTTTCAGAGGATGTGATTTCTGTACAAGCAGTAGAGAAAGAAGGAAGCCAAAAGACGACTACTTTGCACATGGGGCAGAGGGGAGGGCTATGATGGCCTCTAATTACTGCCACGGTCAAAGCCTGACTTCTCTACAGGAGAAAACTTGAAATTCATTTAAGACCATTAGCCCAACTCCCAGCCCTTTCCTCTACACCTGTACGCCGAGCTTTAACTCCCCAGAGAACCACCTTCCCTGCAAAATTTATCCAGGCCCTCCGTGGGTTTGTTCTGGGCAGTTCTGTACAGCAGGAACAACTTTTCCTTTTCTGCTGCGATTGGGCAGAGCTGGGGAAGCGAGTGACAAAAGGCTGTTTTTTGGTGCTCATCCGTAGGCTGTCCCTATAGTGGCTCAGTGCCAGCTGCAGGACTGGACCAGCTTGGGATCAGCTGCTGCAGGAAGCTACAGCAAAAGCTAGCACCAAAGGTGCTTTCCATGTTCTCTACAACAGGGGGCCAAAACCAACGCAGGGTCCTCTGTAACAGTCCTAGAGCTTTCACAGCCTAGGAGGAGCCAAGTGGACTGGGGTCGTGCTTGTGGCACAGGGCTGCCAGCACAAACCAACAAATCTAATCTCTAGTCCAGCTTTCAGGCTTCTCTCTCCTCTGTTTTGGGGGCAAGAGTCTTCCTCTTGTCTGTGTGGTGCCATCTCCTATATTTTTCTGCCACCACCTAGTCCCATCTCTCTTTTTTTAGAGCAGTGGGAGTCTCGATTCTCATTTCCCTCCTGCTGTTGAAGCTTCTTCCTGAAATTACATTACCCAAGCCCGCGTAGCAGCTTTGCAAGGTGCATGAATGAAATTGTACCAGCTTATGGTTGTTCTTTTTAAACCTTCTCAGGTGCAGATTTCAGACTGCTTCTACATCAAGAAAACAACACACCAAAAGAGGAGGATTGTTGCACCAAGCTCTAAAACACAATTTGACACAGACAGCAGTCCATTTGCTAACGATGAGTGGGACAGGACAGTATAATGAGAACTCGGTAACATGGCTATAGGGAGCCTGAAAGGAATCCTCTGCTATAGGTTCTACCAGGATATCACAAAAACAGCAGCCTGACCTAAAGGAATAAACCCAAAAGATAGCGTTACGTACTTGGGTTGTTATGAGTGCTTGCCAAACTGTGCCCAGATAGCTCTGGGGGTAAGTGATGGCCTCGGTGCAAGAACTGCTGGGAACTCAGAATATGGTTAGGATGAGCAGCTCGGTTCATGTTGTGGAGGACATTCACCTGCAGAAAGACCGGAATGAGACAGACTCAGCCCTCTGCTTATGATACATTCTACATTGTGTGCATTCCTGTCCACCATGTCCTCTCCACACATGCACAAGCACCTATAGGTGCATGTATTGATCTCGTACCTCAACAGTAAACTCATTGCTGGAGTAGCGTCCATTCATCTCAGTGCAGGACAGGTGAAATTTCCTTTCATAAAGGGCAGCACCACGGTTGATGTGGTATGAGACCTGGCGTAGTATTTCCTCGTAAACTGCAATGCTCTCCACACCTGAAAGAAGAGAATTGGCGTGGAGCGAGGAAGCTCCTGCTTCAAAGTCATCTGGCATGATAACCCTGTAGTACCTAGGAGCTATAGAGGAATCCAAGGCAAAGCTGGGTTCATTAATTTTAGGAAGGGAGCAGAGAGGGAGTTGGCTGCAAAGGACCTGATGAAATCCCTGCTTGCATTGCTAAAACAAGTGGAAGGGAAGAAAGGATCAAGAGCAACAGCCTTGTTATGTTCTGGAGAGTACAACAGTGGTGTACCAGTCCACAGCCTGTGGGATGTGCTGTCCCCCAGTCATGTCATGCAAAATGCTGCTGGCACCTGAGCACACCAAACCCCAAGAGAGTAAGTCAGAAGGAGTGATACAAGCCTGGGTGAAGGCTCAAACACCATGCCCTAGTACTGTCTGCTGGAGGAGGAGCCACCTCCCCAAGGAAATGGCCCGGGACTTCCAAAACCCAAGGGCTCAACAAATGGTTACATCTCAGCATCTCACAAAGTACACCAACGCATCTCTAACATGGGGTTAAGTGCTCCTCCCAGCTATGCCTGACAGGCAATGAGAGGTGCAGTTAGACAGCTGTGGCCAAGGAGAGGACGCACCTGTGATGGTCAGATAGGCAGAGGTGTTGACAAGCTCCAGGCCCCGCTGCTGCAGCAGCGCCCCATCCAGGAGCAGATACTCCCTCTCTGGGTCCAAGTCATCTCCTACCAACGAGATCTCGCAGCCGTCCAGGTTGTGCACAATCTCATCGGACATTCGTGTGTCTGTCACTGAGATGCAGACGGAAAGAAGACAGGGCCAGAAAGCCAGGCAGCCATCAGTGAAGGCAGGAGGTACTCAGGGTGGTACCCGCTTACTTAAAAGTGCTCACATCATACGTAATGATTTGTTTTTCTCTGGCTAGCACTGACCTTGAGTAAAATCACTGTCACTCTAATTACTTGTTGGAGGAGTCCCCCTGCTTCTAATGACATTATTTATGCACATAATAAAATCACTTTATTTTGGAACAACATACTATTATCAGACTGGTTCACGATAACACATCTTGGCTGTAAGGACTCTGTTGACAATGACAATGTGCAAATTAGGAACAACTCCATCGCACATTCCCAGGCCCTGAGTGCTTCTGAAAGCTCTCCCCCGTCTCACGACTGCTGGTTACCATGGTTAAGATCTTATCTTCTTTAAAATGGCAACCACATTCAATGACTAACTGCTTTCAGCAGGGCTAAGACCAACCTGCTCTAAGTCAAGAAACTCCTCATTGTACGAGGAAAGGCAAAGCTGCTAAACAGAAAACTATGAGCAAAGAATCCCATTACCAGAAGAGATACGAAAGAAGTGAAAGGACACGTAGAGCACAGAGTGCAGAGAAATAATCTGAGGATGATGGAGAGAAATCGAGGGACAAGATATTACAGGGTGTGAGGAAACTGACTGGGGAATTCACAGGAATAAGTGATGCGGGAAGAGATGGGAGGGGGTGAGAAATAAGGAAAGCAGGAGAGAAGGAAGCAGGAGGAGACTGAGTAAGCGCAGGAGTGGAGAGGGTAACAGGCAGGGCATCCATCCAGGGCTGGATTCAATAAAGGGAAATGTAGGTAAAATGCAAAAGAGATTAGGAATGAGCAGCCTGGGAAAGGAGGAGGAGAGAGTGAGGCAAAGGAACTGGGTGGATAGAAAAAGTACGGGGAGGAGCAGAAAGGGATAAGAACCGATTAGCCTACATTGGCAGACAATGTGCCTTGCTTCTATATTTGTAAACTCTCTCCTATTTCGGGTGTAACGAGGGGCTCTACTTCCTCTGCAGGACAGCAACTTTTGTAGGTCTTTCCGATTTGTCTCTCATAGCTCCCCTCTACTTTACTCACCGGTACCATGCCAATTCTCATCCTTCTTGGCCTCCACCTGGTGAGAAATAGAGCAGGTGATCTGGAGGTTGGGGAACAGGGGGACCCCATCAGGGGCCTCAAAGTCTGACGCAGGATGAGCGAAGTGGGCATTGCCACTTAACAGGATCTGGGGGGCATCAGGCTGTAGCACCACAACATAACCTTCCACATCAGGAATGGAGACACAAGACTCTTCACTGAAACACCTGAAGGAGAACCATAGAAAGCATCAGCTGGCCCAAGCTTCCACCAACAACACTGTAAAAGAACAACTCCTACCCATTTCTGCCAGTGAAGGGCATGGTAGTCTTTGGACTACCATTAGAAAAATGGAAGTTTTTCTGACAGTCTTCCTAAAGTTTCCCTATAGCCTGCTGTGCAAGACGGAGAGGTGTGGTAGGAATGACATCACTGGGTTTCAGGTGACTTGGTCACATCCACACACCACAGAGAAAATTAAAACCAGCCCACAAGCCTGGAACACCATGAGTGAAGGCAGAAGTTCTGCTACCTGCATAGACCCCAGGACCCCCTATTACAGTGTTCTTGGATATTGGATACTTTAATATTTCTTTTCAGGAAGACTTTTACCCATTTCAAGACCATCAGTTAGAATTAAAATACAAGGTGGTGAAGGAATGTAATTTTAGTCCAAAGAGAGGTAATCCTCCCACTGAAGTCAGCCAGAGGGTACTGCTTTATCCACTCACTTGACGGCAGTGGTGAGCCTGAGTGGCCGAACTCCAGGGGTAGCAAAGCGCAGTGAATTCATGTAAGCCACGTGCTGGATTGCATGGTTGAAGGTTTCCACATCGTCACCCTCCAAGGTGAGCAGGGACTGAGAAGGGTTCACATGGACCTACAGGTGGAAGAGAAGAAAATACTCAGGGTTCCTTGGCGAATGCCAAGCGTCCAGGCTGAGTGAGACACAAAGGAGAAAGGTGGGTCATCGTCTGAGGTGGGGGAGCAGGCAAAGTCCTGGGAAGCAAGGCTGGGGAGGAGAGTGGAGGAGACCCATGCAAGCTGGGCAGATGGGCGTACCTTCATCCCTTTGCCCAGACTGTCGAAGTCACTGTAATCAAGCCCCTCACGGCAGGCATACAGGCATTCAATAACCTCCCGGCTCTCCAAGCTACCAGGGCGCACAGTGAAGCCAGCCAAGTAACCATGGAAGTAGTGGTGTATTGACAGAGGATCTCCTGGGGGAAACATGGGAGGTGGAGGGTGTGAGAGACATGGCGAGGAAGAGAGCAAAAACAACAAAAGCAACAGCGTGAGGGACATACAGATGTTAGGGGATGTAGAGAGAGACAGAGGGGTGCACAGGACATGGAAAAGCAAAGACAAGAAGACGGGGGATGCTGAAGTACGGATATGACAATTTTTTGAATTCCAGATGAGGGGAAATGAGAAAAACAGACCAACAGAAAGACGAGGGCAGTGAACAGTGGGTAGCGTAGAGAAGTTTCTGCCAAACTGCTGAATGCCAGATGGAAACAATTTCTTGTCCCCTTCTCACTCTGCTTCCTGTGAGGGCTTTTAAAAGAAACTATACATTCCATAGATAGTTAGGGATGAGGTGACATCTCCTGATGTCTCTAATGGCTATTGTGTTCTTCAGAGACCAACTTTAATGATCAGGCATGAGGACTCGTTTCTCCACATGAAAAGCATACTGCATCTCTCAAAGCAGGCTGTAGTCCTCCTATCAGCCTTTTCATGCTCCACAGGTATCAAAGTATCAAGGACCAATCTGCCAAATAAGGGGTTTCCTCCCAAGATGATGGGAGGTGGCAGGACAGGATTGGGGGAGCTGTATGAGGAAGGCACCATGCAAGAAGTGATAGTCATGCACGGTGAAGAGGGGAAGAGAACCATCTTCTTTCTTTTCCCTACCCTGCACAGGATCAGTGGAGTTCTCATTTCCTTTAATTTTCTCTTTGTTTTTCTCCTCTGCAAAAGAAGAACATTCAGACAAGCAATAAGGCATTGGAAGAGGGTAATTACAGGGTCAGGCAAGTACCTATACAAGTGCCTGTATCGGCCAGTCCAAAAGAACAGCCCCGGAGTCATGGGCCAAGCAGTGCACCCTTCAACCCTAGAGACAGCACATCACAGATGAAAGAGGGCAGAGTCCCTCTCCTGAAGGGGATGGTGAGACTGTAGGATGAGTAACTGATACAAGGGAGAAAGTACAGGGTTTTTTTTCTCCTTTCCCAATGATATCTATTTGGGGAATTAATTGATTCCCATTTATGGAACATGGTCCCAGCCATGTTTGCAACAAGCCATGTTCTCAACATTCCTTTGAAACTCAGATGGTTCCAGGAGGGTGTCCCAAGCTGACTAATGTTTGTTGGTTGCAAAAGGCCAATCGAAAGCACAGAGCTGTGGGGTGGGAAGATCCCTGACCTGGGAGAAGCAATACTACAGTAAAGATTTGATCTTGCTAGAAATTTCTGCTGGAGTGAAGGCAAGCAGCAGGCAAATTCCTTTAGTTCTGTCCTGCTTCAGCCTTGCAGGAGAACTGAAAGGCTTGGAAAATACAGCCATACATCTCTACAGAACGGGTTTTAACCTGGTAATGGCTTAACTGTGTTCTTAACCTGATCTTTTGTCCTCCAACCCAATTCCTCTACGGAATGATTTGTGACTTCTTCATATAGACCCTCAAGATGCAGAAATCCCCATCAATACAACCAGCAGCACAAATAGTATCATTGCCTGCTCTCTGGTGAAAAGCTTTGATAGAAAAGCCCATGCCTGAATGAGGTACAGAGTTTAAACTCTCCTCTCCCTGACAGCTGGTTATCCATTGCACGTTCTACTGCTGTTGTCCAAGAAGCTGCCAGTGACACTTGTCCCTCAGCTATTATTACTGCGTCCCGCTGGCTTGGTTCATAAGGAAGGAAGGGACCACATTGGCTTTGGTGCCAAAGAGGCAAGATGACTGCAATGGGGTTTGCATCGTTTAGGATTGGGTGGTGTTTCTTTCACCTCTTCTGTCTCCCTTGTTTCCCACATAGGAAGAGCATGGTTCATGGAGTGGGCACTCACCAGTCCAGCAGGCTCCAATCATGAGCGAGGGTTCCTGCCGTGGGGGGTGAATGAGGCCATTGTCATGGATGAGGGCAGGGTCATAGGAGACACCATCCACATAGAGCGTGACGGTAGGGAACTCCAGGTTGAGGGCATAATGGTGCCATTCATCATCACAGACCTGCAACAGACAGCAGAGAAAGGGATCAGCAAAGGGCAGGAGGAAAAGGGACATAGGGAAGAGCCAAAACTGCTTCCTCACCTGCTCAAGCTTCCAGAGGAATTTCACAGGCCTCGCACTTTCCAGCAATGGCCAGTAGAGGAAAGCAATCCGGCAGCCATGCACAGCCAGAGAGTAATGCGAGTAGCCATCCTCTGCCAGGGACAAGCACCGGGAGTTAGTTACATGTCACACCTCGGAGCAGTCTCCCTTACCAGAGCCCGGAAGCACACGCTGCCCGGCACAACCGGCACGCAGCACCACGTGCTCACCACGGGCTTGACTGCTCCCAGAAAAAAGCGACACTCGAAGAAGCTGTGCTCCTAAGGATGGACCCCACCCATGTCCCACTCTGGAACACAAGACATTCCCTCCCCTGCAGGGACAATCCCTTCTAACAAATTAGAGGCAGCGGGCAGAAGTGTCACCACCCCAGGAGAAGCATCTCACCGCTCTGCACGGTACTGCAGATCACCGTCTCCTCTTCCCGCCGGCCTTTGCCAGGCACCACAGCGTGCTTCATCCACACGGACAGGGTGAAGTGGTCACTCAGCCCCTCGTGAGCATTTGGCCCATTCACCACAGGCACCTGGGCAGCCTGGCTGCCATTGAACCAGTAGATGAGGCT
>NW_009646842.1:744665-750886 GCF_000708025.1 Charadrius vociferus
GAGTCAGGAATGTCAGCACGGGAGAATAAGGAGCCTGAGAACTGGGGAAAAAACGAAGAGGGTGCTAGAAGGCTCCCTGCAACATCCTTGAGCAGAGGGAGGGGAGGAGTTGCCTACAGGCCTTCTCCTGTCTGGGGAAGGACGGTGACTTTTCCGTCTGTGCCGAGGGAAGTCCCACAGGCTCTGCGTACTAGGGCAATGCACAGAAGCCTCTGGCTTCCCAGCAAGGAAAGAACAGGGAGCCCCACGCAAATACGGGCATGGCGCCCACTGCCCCTCAACGCAGCGTGCGAGCTAGATGTCCTCCCAGCCCCACTGACCACAGCAGGTGTGAGGAGCATGTCCCCCAGCATCTCTGCCATGTGAGGCACAGAGCCACCACTGCAAACCCCCCAGTCCAGGGGAAGGGGCAGGGTGCTGCGCCACAGCTGCCCTCGGCCCAGGAAAGAATCGATTCACCACAGAGTTTGCGTAGTGACTTCTCAGAGTAGTTGTCCCGGTCACAGCCCTTGGCCACATGGTTTGTCTGCAGCTCCACCGTGGCCTGGATGTTCCACAGCGGCTCATCGCAGGTCTCCAGGCGAATGCTGGGGAAGAGCGCGAGGCTGCCCGCACCTGGGGTGTACTCAATCCTCTTGTTCCAGCCTAATGAGGAAGAGTGAAGGAGGGGGGTTAGGTCCTGCCACAGACCCAAGGCCAGAACATTTGGCGCACACACACACCAGCGGCATCTATGGACTAGCCCAGAAACAGAGATATTTGTCCCCTTCCGTGTTGAAAAGACAACTTTGTGCAGCTGGCATCACCGCAAGGGAAGATTTCCTAGAAGCACAAGGTCCCGATTCTCATTTTCTACAGCTAGTACCAGTGCAGCATCACTCCTTGTATTGTCCACCTCTCTTATCAAGCAGAGAAGATATTTAGCTGTGTTGATTTCCCCTTAATTCTATTGACTAAAGTGAACCTGTAGGCATACAACACCTCTGGAAAAGCCAAATATTCTCCAGATAAGCAGCCCCAAAACCAATGTACATTGAACACAGTCTATGAGCCTTATCAAATACACAGTAGTTCACAGTAATCCAGGGAATGGTTTTCCAGCGGTAGAATTGCCTTTCAGTGGCTTTGCAACAGACTTAGATGTCTGCTGCATCCCCTTATATAGAACTGATGGGTTGGTGCCAGAACTAAACCATACATGTAGGCATACAAATTTACATGTGTATATACAAACATTTGCAATGAGTAGGACTGAGTAGTTGATCAGCAAAAGCAGAGGCATAACTGTGTTTGGAGGTTTCATACCCTGCCAGCTGGGCTTGCAGGTGGGTTTCACCTGGATTTCCACCTCAGCATCATCAGAAGCCCGCTTCTTTCCACAGTCATAGGCTGTCACTGTGAATTTGTAGACGCGATCTCCACTGTACTGCAGCTTCTCTGTGTTCTCGATGTTCCCTGGTTAGCAAAACAAAGAGATCAAGGGAGAGGAAAGACAGTCTCCTCAAAGATGTTCCTTCTAGAGATCACTCTTATTTTTGATCAACTACAAAAACAACCAAAAAGGGGCTGTGTTGTGCGCGTCCCCTCCCGCAGTGCCACTCTGTAACAAGCTATGGCATCGCACAAAATGGCTGTTGGCATCTCTGCACCAGGAGAGATATTCATACAATGCAGGAGAGAAAATTCACACAGCACAGCTCTGCTAGCAAATGGGACGGGCAGAGAGGGAGCAAAGCAGGAAAGGGGGAGTGACGTGGTCATGGTAGGTGCGGATTCTTACCATCGTTGTCAATCAGAAAGGGAATGTTGGGGGTCAGGATCTCATAGTAGCAGATCTGGCTATACTGTGGCGAGCAGTCTCCATCAATGGCCTCCACACGCAAGATGCGGTCGTACAGCTTTCCCTCAGTCACTGCCACACGATACAACTTTTCCACAAAGACAGGAGCAAACTCATTCACATCGTTTACTCGAACGTGCACTGTGGCCCTGAGGCAGAGAGACATCAATAAGAGCTGATCAGCTGATTAGAAGCCACACACCACCTAAATTTCAGTGTAAGTCATTCCACTAAAGTGCACCAGTCTGATTTCCAGCCGTCAAAAGCAAGGACAAGGGAAGAGACCTTGGTTTCAACGCAGCAATGTTGGCACACAGGATCATGGACAATGGTTTCCCAGCCCAGAGAAAGAGCAAAAGGAATGGTAATGTCCTCTGGATCTCCTGCCTACAGGCAGCAACATAAAACACCACCCTTAGACACAACTGTCAGGCAGCTCTCATTTCTAGTGTATTCACTCATGTGACTCAGTCAGTGAACATTTCTCTTTGGGTCTTATTAACATGTTGAGTTATAGTATCAAGGCTAGACAAAAATACTTCTGGCTAAAGGAAGCATTCCCACAGCAATTTTCATTTGCGTTTCTGTGTCAGATCACATTTTGGAACACGCAGCAATGATTGCATGGACTTACTTGTGTGATTTCTTGGTGTTTGCTCCATCGGGTCCCTCTCCACAGTCGTAAGCCTGGATGGTGAATGTGTGCTCCTTATGCGCTTCACAATCCACTGGTTCCTTGGCCCGTATCAGCCCCTCACCTGTAGCTTTGTCTAGGATCACAGCTTCAAAAGGTACTCCTGCCCCATGGATCCTGAAGCCACAGATTTCACCTGGTACCCACAAAGGCAGAGAGGAAGGGGAGAAAGAAAAGGACTGAGGAGAGCGCATTACACCCCCTTACTTCCCTCTCCCATATTTTCCATCTTTCTAACTTACACTTTCCTTTCTCCCTCATTATCACTTCTCATTTCAAACAATTTTTGGTTCCCCAAGAGTTCCTCCTGCCATCTCTTAACAGCCATTAATGGTGTAGATTGCCCTCTACTGGAGACTGCTCCCACGGTAAGGGGTCTTGACAAGCATCAAGAAAGAAGTTACAAGGCTCAAGCTAGATTTATTCGTGCTACACAGCCACGGCACTGAGGGAGCAACTTATTTCTCCTCTACATTCCTCAGGGAGGCAAAACAGGCCATATATTGCAGATAGACAGCCAAAGCATGAAGATCCATGATGTCCCATCCACCCACACATGCAGGATGTGCACAGTACCGCAGGGAACTGCAGATAGGGTCACCTAAATCCTAAAGTCCAGCTCACAGGGATGACTTTTCCTCTCCCAAAGCTGAGGGAGGATGCATGAGGAAGCTCCAGGCACAGCCTAAGCAAGCACCAGGAACACAACCCTCGTAACGCCTCCTCTGTAGTTTCGGGGATTTGTGCTTACTGTGAGGGGATGCAGCGCTGCCAACGAAGTGTGCCCTACCAGCATTCTCCAGCGCTCACAGACACAGAGCTGTGCATGTGATCTTTGGAAATAGCAGAACTGCGTCAAAAAGTAGCTGGCTCCACCCTCAGTTTCTCTCCCTACGGGAACAGCTCACAGCATCCTAAATCAAGCTGTGCCCAAATTGCCTCCAGACTTCGCTGGGGACCTCCTCCGGAACCAGGTTTGGAGGTGATTGTTTCCTGGAGAGAGCTAGAATCCAGCACAGGGATGAATGTCACCCTGCCTCTGCCTCTTCGTAAGTCTCCTCCTGCCTCCCACCCTCCCCAGAGCTGCCACCCACCCACCTACCTGCATAGCGCAGCGGAGCGTCTTTGTCCAGTGCAAATAGCGGTGGGTTGAGCAGGACTGTGTTGTCATTCTCCATGACGATGCCCTGATACTCAGCTTCAATCCAGGGTTTGTGCTTGTTTGCTGAGGTGGATTTGGGGTAAGGGATGGAGGACAGGAATGTATTAGCCACCAGTGACAGATTCAGTAGGAAAAGAGCAGAATATCATCCAGTGGTAGGTAACAACCACCCCTCCCCACCTTCTTCTCTGGAAATAAAGAAGTCTCAAGTAGGCTGGGAGGAAGAAATTATCTTTCTTTAGTTCTACTCTACATGGCTCTTGGGAGACCTCATCAGAAACAATGTGTTCCTTCTTGCCTCCTCATTACTATCTTATTAGAAGTATGTGGAGAGGCATCTGGGTGCCCAGGAAAGCCAGAGTGGTTAAAAAAAAAAAAAAGAAATCAAGAGGCAGAAGTAGCCTGATTCTGGAGACAGATTCCAAATGCTAAATCCTTTAGCTCGCTGAAGCCATAATTAAAGGATCCAGGATACATCTTCCCTTGGGGTGTCCCCAGGGGACAAGTCGTGCACGCAGCCATTATCACTTATGCCTCTCATCTTCTGGGCTAAGGCCCGGGGTCCTACACACACGTACCCAGGTACACGTTCAGTCAGTCATCCTACGCATATAATCACCTACTCTAAGGGTCCCTCGCTCCTTCCTTCCCCACTCCATGGCGAGCACCATATTCCCTTGGCCCCTCCTTGCTCATCCCGTTGGCTGGAGCCCAGCCAGGCCTGGCATGGAGGCAGCAGCCAGCAGGAGGCTATGAAAAATGTCACAGGCCCAGAAATAGCAAATTAATCTTTATCACACAGGCTCCGGGGCAGGGAAAGGGAGAAATAAAGAGGTGGAGAGGGGGGAGGGGCCCATGCCCACTCCCGGCCAAATGGGCCTCAGAGATTATATTACATGGCCTAGTTACAACCCCCATTCCCAGATAATCCCCCACTCTCCCACCCCCTCCAGAGACCAAGATTTATTGCAACCCAGCAATACTTTGAGCACAGCGTGGCTCAGAGCCGGTGGGGAGTAGGATACAGAGCCCTTCCCCTCAAGGGCACTACTTCCCAAGAACGTGAATTCATCCTCCGCAGCAGCACGGTATCCTCTGAAACCATGCCGGCGTGGCGTGAGGTGTTGACTCAAAAGGGACAGCATCCCTCACAACCCAGTCCTTCTGCAAATGGGGGCCAGGGGATGCTGCAGGAGCGGGGTGGGGAGCCAGGGAGACAGGTCGGAGCGGGGATGATCCGGCAGGGCAGAGCGGGCAGAGCCAGCCCGGCGAAGAGCGTGGGTTGGCATTTCTCCCTCGCCGTATTGATTAAGGTTATAAAGCATTGCGTAGGAAATCCAGAGAAACATCCATCCTGCTCAGTATGCAGGTGGAATCCTCCCTGTGTGCCAGTGCCCACATTTCACCCCACCCCTCCACTGCCCCCACCAGATTCCACCCTGTGACGGCTCCTGTCCGTGCGCCGCACCACCGAGGTGGGAATCCATAGCTACAAATGCCAAATATGCCCTGTTGCTGGGGTAACAAGCTGGTCGTAAAGAGATAAATCCTTTGCTGCATCCACCTGCAACTTGGGGATCACCAATCTGATTTCTCAGGAAATGAGTTCCCGATTAGCAAAACGTCTTGGGAATATTTTTAGGATACAGGCTCCTACCGGCTTCAGGAAAGCTCCTATAAATCTAAAATAATTTGCCAAAGGTGGGGAGATGTTTCAGAGTAGAAATTCACAAAGGAGAGAGAAAATCCAGAGCGTAAGGCGCCTTGCCTTGCCACTGGGCCCCTTGGCACCCGTGCAGCACAAATAAAATGCCCCTGCCAATGGCAGCGTTGCACCCGCCCTGTAGCCCGACCTCTTCCGAAGCACAGAAAGCACCCTAAGGTGTCACCCTTCCCTGACGACCCCCCCAAAGTCCCTCGCGTGTTTTCAGATACTCCCACCCCGTCACATTATTGACGCACCGACTGACTCCCCTGGGGTGAATTTCTCACGCCTGTGCCTACAGCCACAGATCTAGAAACCCACATCTTTCTCCATCACTCTGCGTGTTCAAAGAGCATCTGCATTCAGAACGTTACGGCTGTAGCGTTAGGGTTGGGGTTTGGTGTTTTCTTAACATATTTAGCCCATAAAATAGTTTTATATAAGCAACCTGCATAGTTAACACATAAACGTAGAAGAATTCCCATTGACAGATTGTAGATGGACGAACTAGAAGCGGAAGATGGAGATAGGGGCTGTGTTTTGGAAACCACAGGGGTCCGTGGAGAAGCAACACATTCTCTCTCAGCATGCTAAGGAAGGGAAGGAAAGCTAAATCCACGCAGCGACAACCGAAACAAAAGCAAGACAAGTGGGCGGAAAGGGGGAAAACGCGAGGGGAGCGCTAGAAGGAGAGGAAGGAACGGAGAAAAACGCGGTGGCGGGAGACAGATGGAGAAAGTAAGATGAGAGCGCCCGAAGGGGCGAAGCGAGCCGGGGCCGCCGGGGACCGCGGAGACCCCCCGACAAAAACGTGCCAGGC
>NW_009646842.1:752069-753466 GCF_000708025.1 Charadrius vociferus
GGGAGACGGACCGGCCCGCCCGGCGAGCTAGATCGGTTCCAGCTCCGTGCCTGTCCCGCTCCCTGCCCTCCTCTTCGCCGTCGGCCCTGTCCCTCCGCCCCGGGATGCCTCCCAACCTCACCGGCTATTACCGCTTCGTCTCCCAGGAGAATATGGACAATTACTTGCGCGCTTTAGGTAATTCCATCCCCCTCGTCCTGCTCCTTCCTCCCTTTTTGCTTCCTTCTGTCTCCAAAAATGTTAAAAGTCGGGAAGGGGAGGAAAGCGGTTTGGGAACCCTCTCGTCCGTCTGCCTGCGACCATCACTTTTGCACGGTGGTGGGAGGCGGGGAGGACATAACATGACTGGGGCTCACTGGCTGGAAGAGTGGAGGAGCTCTGGGGGGATGCTGCTAGAGGAGGGGCCCAGGTGGTCCACAGATCTCCCCCTCTTCTCATCCTTCAGATATCAATGTGGTCCTACGAAAACTGGTGTGCCTCCTGAAGCCTGATAAAGAGATCATCCACACGGGAGATCACATGGTCATCCGCACCATCACCTCCCTGCGGGACTATGTCATGGATTTTGACCTGGGAGTCCAGTTTGAGGAAGACCTGGGACCCGTGGATGGACGCAAGTGCCAGGTGAGAAACCCCAAGCAGTGCAGTTCAACAAGCAAACTGGGGTGCACCAAAAGCTCAGGGACTTCCTCAGCTTTTGATTCACGAACTGGTTGAGAGCCCAGCCCAGAGCTGGCGTGCCCCTGCAGGTCCAGGAATAGATGGTTCTATGAGTAAATCACTCACAGCAAAGGGGACGAGCACTGTACAGCCAGAAACCCAGTACTTTGGGACCCAGAGGCTACTATCCTCTGGAGCAAAGCCCCGAAAAGATGTAACATCAGCCCACTTGGCAGTACTCTGTTGCACTTGGAAGCCAGAGGGTCGTTCACCTCCCACAAAAAGCGTTAGTCCCGGGGACCAAACAAAGAGGCACCAGATCAGGGACTGTGTTTGAAAATCTGTCTTGAGAGGAACAGTCAGCATCATCACTGGAAACCTGTATTGCCAGGACCCGCTTGTCCTGGGACCATGTCTTCCCCTCTCCTCTTTTTTCCCCAGACAACTGTATCCTGGGAGGGGGATCAGCTGGTGTGTGAGCAGCTGGGAGAGAAGAGGAACCGAGGCTGGAGGCACTGGCTGGAGGGGGATCAGCTGCATCTGGTGAGGAGGAGTCCACCACAGCTTTGCTAAATTCCAGTCACAGCGGGCAGGGGGGGGACACACAGCGCGGGTGCTGCGGGCTCCGAGCCAGCCCTGCAGCTTCCTTCCAGCTCCTCTCAGACTTCAGCCCCGGCTCCTTCTCGGGGGCAGCCCCAAACATTTTCCTCCCCCCGGGCTTATCAGGTAACGAAGCC
>NW_009646842.1:754094-754387 GCF_000708025.1 Charadrius vociferus
CCTCCGGGAAGCAAGGGGTTGATGCCCGAGGGGGCGAGGGTGGCTGAGGCTGCCCCTTCTTCTGCAGTCCACCACCACCATCGGCCGGCTCCTCCTGCCCCCCCTGCATGTTCTTCTCAGGGATCCTCGAGCAGGTTGGGTGGAGAACAGAACTTGTCCTTCAGAGTCAAGGATTTTCGTGTAATGGTGTGAAATCCGAAGATGTGGGCAAGGGAACTAGCCCCGTCTTCACTGCGGTCCTGAGAAGGTCCTGAGGGTGAGGAAGCTCGGGTCCTCCTCCTGGAGTAGGGAAC
>NW_009646842.1:754591-758437 GCF_000708025.1 Charadrius vociferus
CAGCGTCTGCCCCTGGCCATCACTGCTCCCCTGATTCACAGCTCCTGTCTATGATGAGAGAACAAGGGGCAGGATCAAAGGAGGTGAGGTCCCCTGAAAAGCGGGACAAGTGCCAAAGGCCGATGTGTCCTTTAATGAAGACACCTGATGCAAGGTGGACGAGCCCACAGGCAGTTATTTCTGAGGAACGCTTGCAGTTGCCTCCCAACAAAAGGTTGAAGGGCAGGGTACACAGAAATGCGTAGCTACTGACATCACAGAGAACCAAGAGGTAGGCAGATTTTGAAAACACAGGCCCTTTTGGAGCTGAGAAAGTGTATTTTTTTTCCTCCAGCAGCTCATCTAAAATGTAGTATTTTCCAAAGAGAAACTGCAAAGTTCTCAGAGAACTGCAAAGATGAGTGCTATGAGAAAAGCATTACTTCAGAACGTGTGATAAGGGGTTGGGGAGTTACAGCTGCACCTATAATGTCAACCTCTGGCTCTTCAAGTTTGTCTCAGGACATCCCAGGCTGCAGCCCCCTGTCAATATCCACAGTGCAAGAGTACCACTGCGTGGGACACAATCAAACCCAACGAGCAAACACCATTCAGCATGTCATTTATCTGCTCTGTGCAGACCTCCACAACCCATCATTCCTTCTCCCATAAGGAGCCTCTACATTATTTTGTGTTGTGTCACGAGGTTGCAAAAGGCAGAGCTTTGACCGACAGCAGCTGAAGCTGGTTCAACTGTTGCCCTCTTCATACTCCTCCATACAATGAGAGCCCTTCTGAGATGCTTCCGATCCCTAACATGAAGCTCCCTTCACCATGTCCAGACTGCTGTCTTCCAGACTGTGTGATCAACAACTCATCAACTCATTTCAACTGTACCAAAAGCTGGTGCAAACTTTTTGGCCTACATTCTGGTTTGATGGTAGAGAGCTATTGCCTTCAGGTGGTTAGCCAGACTCTTCCACTGGTATGCCAACCATCCACATAATTGGTAAGCCTGTGAGGTGATATGCTGAGTGGATTGCTTCTGACTGGTTGCCAGCCATCATACATCCATGACAGCCTCTTGTCTTTAGGAAGCAAATGGTTGTGCCAGAACCACAGATAGGAATCATACCCACTTGATGTGGCCCACACTCGTAATAATCATAAGAGATAGTATTCCAATCTATTCTGGGGTTTCAGTTAGTAACTACCAGCACTAATAATTCACAGCTTTTTCTTTTGTAATCATGCTATAGGTGTGATGCCTAAGTCAGATGGTGGCTTTGCTCAACAGTACTATATCGCTGAGACAAGCCTGTGGGAGGTGAGGGTGCTAGCATAAGGCAGGGGATACGGTGTGATATTGGGAGGACACTGTCTTGGTTCTTGCCCCTTGCTGAGTGGCTAGTGCTGCAGAACTACGTTCCTTTTGGGGCATTACACTTGGGTTTGCTCCTTGAGTTAGAAGACACAGAAACAGACTACGAAGGTGACAATACTGCTCACGATCTCATGCCAGGAGGAAGACCCACTCCTATGCCTCCTGTTGGTGTAGGTCATCTACATATCAGCCAGAGCTGCAGGAGTGGCACGATTTTTCCAGAAAAGTGGTAAGCCATTGGATAGCACAGGCCTGGCTGTGTGAAGCCCAAGCCCTGTGGCTGGTGGCAGTGTCCCCAAAAGGTTGTGATGGATAGTCAAACCAAGGGGTTGAAGGTAGAGTGCCCTGGGAAAGCAGCTCAGTATTTACAGGTAAGCCTGGGTCTGTGGCGCTGGTGTACTCTAGGGTAGGTGGTGTAGCTGTAGGAGGCCCAACAGAGGTATTTCTCTGCCCTTCTTGCTTCAACTGTGAGGGTAAAGTATCCAACTCATCTTCTCCTGCTTAGTGGATGAGAGGTACTGCATATCAGGGGATGATCTCACGGCTTCCGAGTCTGTAAGAGAACGTTCCCTTCCAGTGACCTCCTGCAACACACTGTATTCGAAGCAGGAGTCTCCATGAGAGGATGTTGGCATCTTTGACTGTGCTGAAGATCTACAATTTCTTTACTTTGCTCTGATATTGTCTGGATTTATTGTCCAGTCCTCTTGTAACACAGCTGAGTCAAGCAGGCAGCAAACAGGTGCTAGTTTTGGTGTTCTGTGGTCCTATGTGTATTCCATGGTCCTACATGTATTCTGCCCTTAAGCAAAGAAAGGGCAGGACACCCTCCCGAGGAACAAATGGTACCAGATGTTCCCTGGCTCCTACTTAACATAAAGAACAGGATTGCACAGAACATCTGCAGGGGAACACCACCAGTGGGAGCACTGGAGCAGGACTGAGGGCACAGCTATATGGTCCAAATCAGGTGGATCTGTAGGACATGTATTAGAGGTGGGCTGCTCCAGTTAGGCATACCCCCAGCTAACCACCCTTTTTTTAGCAGCTGAAGTACTCTCCTAGTAGCCCAGATGGTATTATCGGGGCCGGGGGAGGAATCACAGAATCATAGAATCACCTAGGTTGGAAGGGACCTTTAAGATCATCAAGTCCAACCCTGAAATGAAGACATGGGAGATGTGCCTTACAAGTGCCACGGGGAATTCCCAGTAGTGCCCTCTGGTTAGAAAATTCCTTGTCAAGAACACAGTGAAATCATCAGCTTCCTTACAAATGATCCTCAATCGCCTCTGTCTGTCCGCGCTTTGCCAGAGAACACTCTTCCCACCAGTAACCTGTTCATAACAGATGTCTGAGAGACCAGTTTCCACTGCTTGCCAGCTACTTTCCAGATGTGGTTTCTGAGTAAAAGCATCCCTTCTGGTGGGACAATAAGCCAGCAGAACCTGCTCCGGGCACAGGACAGCAGTGAGCCTGCCCAAGTGTGTTCCTCATGCAGAGGAGATATTTGGACATCAGGAAGTACTGGGGTAATGTCCCCCACTTAATCTTAATTCTGATGTGTGGGGCCATACGCTGTTACTACAGAGGCTCTAATTACATGTTTATGTGATCTTTTTCAGATAACAATTTAAAGACGTTTTATGACCAGGTTCTGTAGTACTCTTCCATAAATATCCCAAAGACACTTTCTTCATTCTTTTTAACACTATTTGCATCTTAATTCAACATGGTTTTATAGCTGTGAATTATTTCCTATGCTTTCAATGCAAGAAACTTGTTACTTTCTCTGAAGCCACCCATAATTCTAAAGGAAAACACCAAAATGGTGGTTTATCTCTTACACCAAAGTCTGAAAGCCAAGAAATTTTAAACTTCACAAAGTTGGTGGCACCCAATACATGTCTTGGGCACTATACTGACAAAAGCCAGAAATGTGCTTGTAAGTTGCTATCTTTTCTCATTTCCCCGTTAAATATTGAAGGCCTTATCTGTCTATATTGTTTCTCCTAAAAATGCTTGCAGAACAAATAGCAAGAAGGGTCCTTGGAAAGGGACTTGTTCTCAGAATGCTTTTAATTCTATAGGTTTGTTCATTGTTCTTAATATCTAACTCAAATGTCAGAGGTTTCTTGCTTTCCCTGAAGAAGCTCCCAGTTCCCATCCCTCCCCCCCAAAAAAAACCCCAACCCTTTGAAATGCTCTTTAGCAAGCCAGAACAGAGAAAACCTGACTTTTTTGATGGTTTGATTTTTTTTTAAAGTTTAAATTAAGTTGTTCAGACTAAAATTTCTGCTCTTCCTACAGCAGAAAACTGCCCAGAAGGAGTGGGGGACACTTCCTAGGAGAACATCTTGGCGGGGCGGGGGGGCAGGACACCAAACTCAGAGCAGCTGCTGGATTGCAGATCAAAGGTCTCCAGCAGCGGTTTTCCTGCCTTCTCGCCCAGAAGAGACAAGATCGCTGCTGGGATGCGAGGG
>NW_009646842.1:758492-780954 GCF_000708025.1 Charadrius vociferus
CGCCCCCGGGCCGGAATCCCCGCTGACCCGCCGCTGCGGAGCTCCGGCCGGGGCAGCGGGGAGGACGGGCAGGAGCGCCTGTCCGGTGGGAGAGGGCATGGACATGTGAGTGGGGGCTGCTGGGGACGGGGAGGCGGGGGAAAGGCACAGCCACATCTTTGCGGGGAGGGAACGGGAGGGTTAGACCCGTCCAGGAAGGAGGAGAGGTCCAAGGGGCGCAGCTCATCTCGCTGTCCCTCCATTAAAGCTTTGCTAGCACGTAGGGTTGAGGAAGAAGGAGCCTCCTGGCTGATGTTCTCCTAAGATCTGGGCAGTGAGCTTGTTTTGGAGGAACGCTGATAGTCCCCGTTCCCCAGAGGGGAATAGGAGTGATCTGAAGAATAAGAAAAAAAAAACAAAACAAAACAAAACAACAAAACAAAACTGACAGCCAACTTTTGGAGGAGAGGAATCGAGGCATGGCTGGGTGGAGGGCTGCCCAGGAGGCACCGCAGGATTGCCCCTCAGCAAACTGAGCTCGAGCTTTTCAGACCCCTCACCAAACGAACTGGACAGAGATCCTAAACCAGCAATAAACAGAAATGGCCTGCTGGCCCTGAGCCAAAGGGAGCCAAACGTCCCCTGGTTTTAAGACTCCCTTCCCCACGACTGCTGGGAGCAAGCAGACGTTGTTCAGGGAATTTGCTCATGCTCCTTCAAACTGGTTGATGAATCCCTTTGGCTGGGTGACGATGCCTTGCTGGAACCTGGGTAGTGCTCGTGTCTTCATTTCAGCTGTCCTCCTTGTTCGTGAGTGATCCAAGCCAGAAGTTGGACCTGCAACTAGGCCTCCTGTGTTGGATTCCATTAGACAGTGCACAAGTCACTTGTGAAGTCTCCCCTGATTTTGGATGACCTAATTTTGTGCAATGTCATCGTTTACTTGCCATGTTCACAGGCACGTTCCTTTTACCCTGTGCGCCTTCCTCTTTTTTGGAGTGATCAGTTCCCATCCAGTCCCAAGAAAGCTTTTTGGGGAGATCAGATCCCCTGGTTATCCCAAGACGTATCCCAACAATAACATCAGCAGATGGGACATCCATGTCCCAAAAGGCTACGTGGTGAAGCTGACCTTCAGATATTTCGACCTGGAGCCATCTGAGTCCTGCTTCTATGACTACGTTAAGGTATGTGCATAGATATCTGGGCCAAGGGGTGGCTGGAGATGGGAATCTAGTGGCCACCACATGCAGTGACTCTTCATTCACCAGGCCTCCTCTCATGCTTCCCACAAAGGAAAGGGAAGGAGTTAAAGATGGAAATGGGTGGAGCAGCTGCTCCCAACTGGTGGCTGGGTAATAGTGATGCATGAAGCAGGCTGAGTCTTACAAGGCTACAGTGATTTCCCCTTAACCTTGACAGATCAAAGCCGACAAGAAGAACTTGGGCCGATACTGCGGCCAGCTTGGGTCAACCACAGGCAATCACCCAGGAAGAAAGGAATTTGTATCTAAGGGGAACAGGATGCACCTGGCATTTCACTCTGACTTCTCCAATGAAGACAATGGCACGGTGATTCCCTACAGGGGCTTTCTGGCCTATTACCAAGCTGTGGGTGAGTAGGCCATACCCTCAGCATGCAAAAAGAAGCCTCTGTGGCTCCACCAATTTTCCTCCTTGTTGGTAAAATGCAGAGAAGCTGTAAGCAAGGATATGAATCTCTATGTACTTTCAGTGTACAGCAGAGAGGTTTAACGCTTTCCTCCCCTTGTCCCTGCATCTCCTATGCCTTCAGATCTTGATGAATGTGACCCTAAAAATGCTGCTGAGGAAGATGAAAGGCCTTGGTGCCAGCACTTCTGCCACAACTATGTGGGTGGCTACTTCTGTTCTTGCCGGACTGGCTACCAGCTTCAGAGTGACCACCACTCCTGCAAAGGTAAATTGAAATTTTGAAAGATCATAGGGTTCCAGGGAAGGAGCCCTTCAGCCAGGAAAGGCAGGAGAAGTGACTTAGGGAACAGTTGACAGGGCTGCAGAAGACACAGCTCCACAATGTGACCTCTACTTTCTTCCTCTACACCAGCGGACTGCAGCAGTGAGTTGTTCACAGAGACATCTGGGTACCTGAGCAGCCCTGAGTACCCCCAGCCTTATCCTGAAGACCTCCAGTGTAACTACAGCATCCGTCTGCAAAAGGGCCTGTCTATCATCCTCAAGTTCTTGGAACCTTTTGAGATTGATGAACACCAGCAAGTCCACTGTCCTTATGACCAGCTCAAGGTACTGGAGATTAGCAAACTCTACTTCCCACCCTACTGCCAGACCTGGACAGGAATTGTGGGGACAGCACTGTTCGGATGAGAAATATGGGATCAGTACAAGGAGAATGCCCCAACATGAAGGACTGAGCTCTTCCCTTGTCCCTCCCTCAGTGTGCTTAATTACCGGTGTCCTGAGGTCAGAGGCTTTGGGTCACAAGCCCTGGTGAGTGGAGTGAAAAATTCATCCTTTTTCCAGTTTTATCTCCCTTTGATTTAATCTCGGGATTTGATTCAGGATTAGCTCTGCTAACCATGAAAAGGGAGAAGCAGAGCTCGTAGGTAGCTCAGCCCTTTGTTCAGATCTGTCAGTGCAGACATCAGCAAAGACAGGTCACACAGCAGCCCTGTCCACTGTCATAGGCACTGTGGCAAACTTGGTCTGAATTGAAGTAGGGGTACTGGGGCAGAGAAGCGTGTGTGTTTCTGTCCCTGTGATACATGTTTTCCTCATCAGATCCAAGCACGAGGGAGACAGATCGGTGAATTCTGTGGCAAGGAGTCACCTGGCAGCATTGAAACCAACAGCAATGAGGTGGACATACTCTTCCTCACTGATGGGTCAGGGTTCAGCCGTGGCTGGAAGATCCACTACACCTCAGAGAGTAAGACATTTCTTCCCCAGAGGCTACTACAGCCTATCTACACCATTCGTTAATACCAACTTTCTTTGTCCCATTCTCTAACAGAAATACGGTGCCCACAGCCTGTCCCACAGGATCAGTTTACCATCATCAGAGACCTGCAGCCTGTGTATCAATTTCAGGACTATTTCATTGTCAGCTGCAAGACTGGGTATAACCTGATGGAGGTGAGATCCTTCTCCACTCCCTTCAGCCATATTCTGGCTTCTCTTCAGTTTCTGTAAGTCTTTCACCTCTCAGTAAAACTTTCTTTGGAGATTTCGCTCATGGTGACCTGTTGCAATTTCTGTTTCGTCCTGGCTTCTGTCAGCTTTTTTCCAGTGTTTTCTCCTTCCTTTCTCCTAGCTCCCTTCCTCATGCAATTACTATTTCATGAAGCCCTGGTAGAAGATGAGAGACAAAGATCCCAGGAAACATTGGTAAACGAGAATACGTCTTTGGAAGGATATGAAATCAGATTTGAAGTGGAAGATGTTACCTGCCTCCCTTCCTATCCTATTGCCAGGAGTGGGTAGCGCCCCAGACTTGTTTTATGGTTGCTGGTTGTTGATATCTTGTCCTGCTGTGAAGAATTTGTAGCCTGTGGCAAACACAGGGTAGTGGGAAGGCAGCAAAGGGAGAGGACAGCAACTGGAACAGACTGCAGAGGGGTGACTATTGGACAGCAGTGAAAAGATGGGCAGATAGAATAGTATTTTAATGTGGGGAAGGGAATGTAAGACTCTGTACAACCAACAGAGATGTTTTTCTCTCCCATGCAGGGCAACCGAAAGCTGCTGTCCTTCACGGCTGTCTGCCAGGCTGATGGGACATGGCATCAGTCCATGCCCCGCTGTGAAAGTGAGTGATCTGAGAACGGGGATTATGCCCCCTGCCGTGCCCCCCCGCCCCCCAAGAACATGGGGAGTTCAGCCTCTACGACTCAATTTGCCTGTGGCCATAGGCTCATAGATATGCTGGTTGGAAGGACCTGTGGAGGTCACCTAGTTGACTTTCATTACATTTTCCACTTGCAAAAACTTAAATGTTTTTCCTCCCTTAAAAAAGTGTGTAAAATATCACTAAAAAGTTGATACGATGCTGTAACATCTAAAAGCAAAAGATCACAGTTTGGGATCGATTTTGGAATACCTTCTCTCTGCCTGCTGTACTAACTGGTCCTCACCATCCTTCACATCATGGCCACAATCCAAGTCAAGTCTAAGCCTGCAGGCAGTAAGGCTGTCTTTGATTCACCTCTTTCTTTTTCTTTTTCTTTTTCTTTTTCTTTTTCTTTTTTTTTCTTTCTTTTTTTGTAGTCGTGAACTGTGGCAACCCTCCACACCTGACCAATGGGGCATTCAGCTATGTTAACAAACCTGCAAACAACAACTACCAGTCAGTGATCACGTACCAATGCAATGAGCCATATTATCACATTGTCACCGGAACCGGGGGTGGTGAGTCCTTATCCCACACAGACATTGAAATCTGTGCATGGAAAGATCTCTCACGTTTCCAGTTAGAATTGCCTCTGCTCCTCAGGCTTAGGGCTCGTGGTTTTCTCCTGTGAAGGCTCCCCAGTCTTTCCCCAGCTCTGCAGCATAGCTCCTGAGCCTCGTTGTCTCCGCCTGTTCCCACCCTGCTTCATTCCCAGAGTCTATCACATCCCTCCTCCATGCTCTCCTCAACTTTTGCAGGAGGTCTTATTCTCTCATCTGTAGTCTGACGGCTAAATAACATACATACAGAAAAATCTACTTTCATGCAGCAGGTCAGAAAAATTGAGGCAACGTTCAAAACCATTCACATGCCTTCTTTTTGCACCAAATATATGGTTTGATGACACAGAAGCTTTGGTTACAAGAACAGTATAAGGAGTTCATGATTTCCTTGCCTTGGCTGCTCATTTAGCCTCCACACCAAAAAAAAACCCCAAAAAAAACCACATAGATTTTTAAGCTGAATCAGTTCCTGGCTATGGTTGCCAGCATGGACGCACAGTTGTGCAGCATGCCTGAGAGAGGTGGCACGCTAGCACTGGGGCTAAGGAGTGCTTTAAGTTGGTACTAATGCTGAATTTGATTATTCTTGCATCTGAGTTTAACTGCTTCATAAAGAGTCAGAGCTCAATCTCATCAGAAAAAAAATCAGGAGCAAGTAAGTATCAGCACCAGCCAAATTGTGGTGGGGAGTCACTGTGATTTAGTCAGTTTTGAAAGAGAACAGGAAACACTTTCTTGGAAGCATTTACTACAGTGTAAGTTAAATTGTATATGAATTATTTTTAGTCACCAGCACAAACTTTTTAAGAAAAGAAAGAATATTGGAGGTGGTGGAGTTTGTGTTGAGAGGTGGCATGCAGGTTAGCTGACCTGCAATATAGACTCAGAAATAGATACTGAGCATGTACAATAACTGACTCATCTTTTTCCTGCTTCTGGAACAAACCGCCTTGTCCTACTCTCTGCGAACTACAGAGACCAGAAACTTGAATCTAAAATCTATGTCTTTACTTCTTCTCTCCCATCTTTGGGCTAAATAAGGTGCTCTGTAAGCATGTGGACAACTTCACTCAGATGGCTCTTCAGGCTTTTCTTCTACAGAAGCAGTGCCTGAGCTTTACAGGTCCCCTGGAACTGAGATGCTTCGAGATGTACATGTTATCTGAGAGGGAGACATTCCAGACTATACCACAGGCGGCTTTTCCTGGGAAAGGGTGCCTTTGGGATGGAAGGACTGAGTCCAGTGTGTGGGACACCTTGGAGAGAGGAACCCCTTGAAAATACTCTGTTCTATTCCATTCCATTCCATTCCATTCCATTCCATTCCATTCCATTCCGTTCTTCCCACCCCATGCCTGCAGGCCTGGGTCTCATTCACTTCCCTCTCATCCTACAGACAGATTCACCTGCTCTCCTGAGGGAACCTGGGTGGATCAAGATGGCCAGGTGAGGATTCCTGCCTGCTTGCCAGGTCAGTAAAAAACTCTGACTTTGTCTGCTGTTTACCAATTCATGCTTACAGTCAGTACAAAGCCGCAAAACCACGCAGGGAGGGGAGGGAGGATAATGGTATCATTGAAGTAGGAGAGGGAAATCTATTCAGGAAGGCAAAAATAAGGTGAAATTGAACAGTGATGGTGTAGGAAGGAGAGAGACAGGCCAGGGCGACAGAGGGTGTCATGATCTCCTTGCATTTCTTTACAGTGTGTGGGAAGCCGGTCAGCCCCGTTACTGAAGTCCAGCGGATCATGGGCGGCAAGTCAGCAAAGAGAGGCAATTTCCCTTGGCAGGCTCTGACTGGCATCCACGGACGAGGGGGTGGTGCGCTCCTGGGAGACCGCTGGATCCTGACCGCTGCCCACACCATCTTCCCCAAAGGGGCAGGAGGGAACAATGTAAGCCTGGAGCAGCTGGCAGAGGAGGCTAACATATTCCTCGGCCACACCAAGGTAGAAGAGCTCCACAAGATGGGTAACCACCCTGTACGTAGGATCTTTATCCATCCAGATTACAACCCTAAAGATGACCACAACTTCAACGGGGACATAGCCCTGCTGGAGCTGAAACACCCGGTAACCCTGGGCCCTACGGTACTGCCCATCTGTCTCCCAGATACTACCAACACCACGTTCTACATGGATGGGCACATGGGCTACGTGAGTGGCTTTGGTGTGGAAAAAAACTTTATTTCAAATCATCTGAAGTACGTGAGCCTACCAGCGGTTGCTCGAGAGAAGTGTCAGAGTTGGCTGGACAGTAAGAAGAGAGACATGCCTATGATTTTCTCTGAGAACATGTTCTGTGCTGGATTCCTCACAGTCAAACAGGATACCTGCCAGGGGGATAGTGGGAGCGTCTTCACGGTGTTAGACACAGAAAGTGGTCGCTGGGTGGCTACCGGTATTGTTTCTTGGGGTATCGGCTGTGCCGAAGGCTATGGCTTCTACACCAAGATCCTCAACTATTTGGACTGGATCAAAGGGATAGTAAGGGAGGATAGGCTCTAAATGTTGCTGTCCTACTAGCTGAAGAATCACTGATAGCATACAAATTTCCAGACACAGCATATAATATCTAAAGCTTTTGATGATGTCCCAAAGGCTTTTTGAACACACAGACCATGTAACCTTCATCATGAGCACTTCTGAAAGCCACCATATTGTTTGATGAACTCTTGGTGATACCATCAAAATTTACCAAAGATGCTGTACCATTGGCAGCTTGTGGAACGCCTTTGTGGATGTTACAGTTCTTCCAAATCTTATTACTGGGTGAAGCCTTAGTAATACCAGGAAATCTCATGACGGCAAAGATGGTATTTTTTGAAGTGCTGACGATACACCAGACTACTGCAGTCTACTTTTGTACTTTATTGTGTGGGGAGCTTGCAGGGCAGCAGACTTCCTTGAAGGATGTGGTACTTTGTGCTGAGTACAGTGTGCACATGCTCATTGGCATCAGTGCGATTCTATGAATATTAAAATCATTGCTGGAGAAACCAGGTGTGTTATGTTTTTCTGTCTTTGTTTTTAACAGCTACTAAATATTCCCCATCACTGAAGCAAGTTATGGACTTTATATAGGGATTGCTTTACCTACCGCTAATGTGTTTCCAGTTCTGCAACGGCATGTGGTGGTTGCTCACCTGTCACAAAACTACCATTAGATTGCCCAGTCTGAAACACCAGGTAGCTTCAAGGGATGCAAAAATAAGTTATCTGTGTAATGCCATGTTTAAGAGATATGGAAGACAACAACCAATCTCATGGAGAAAAGAGCCCAGGAACTTTTCCAGATGAGAATTATATGTTGATTTTTTTTATATATATACACTATATGAAATAAAGCTCTGACTGCAGGACAGCAGCTCTAAAATGATGCTGACTCAGAGAAAAGATATCCCCTCTTGTATTGTGGGTATTTTCTGGAGTTGTCTCTTGACTAGTTTTGCTACGGCAAACAACCTACCTTTTACTTGTGAATCGCTGAGAGAAATGAAGTCTGCAAGACCTTGACAGGGGAACTCTGGGACTAAGGTCACAGTTGCGTTCTCGCACTGTTTACTGGGAGATCCAGCTCCAGATCTTCTCAGGTGTCAGTATCTCTCATTTGCTTTTGAGATAATATACCCTGGGCAGTGTTCTGTGAAATTGGACATGTGAATTCATCCATGATCTCCAGAGGTCAGAATTCTGTTGATTTTTTCCCATTTGCATGGGCAAGAGTGGAGCATGAGAAGCAACACAAGCATGGAAATACAAGGTGTCCAGTTGCACAGGAGCAATGGATAAACCCTGGTCTGGGGGAGGGAACAGAGAATGAGGCATATGCAACAAGGAGGCATTCCAGTTGAAGAACAGGGAATTTTTGGGGTGTTCAGTGACTACAGGTGACAAGAACAACAAAATACCCAGTTCTTCAGTCCTTGTAAAAATTGGGAAAACTTACTGAGAAGCCATCTCAAAGAATCTCCTGCTCTGCAGGAAACTAGGAAATTTTGGGAAGCTGAGGCATGGAGAATAGATTATTTGCCTAAAATCCCTATAGGAATCCATGACCCTCCTAGGAACAGCAATCCCAGCTAAATAAGTATCTTTCCCGTCTCCTGCTGCTGGACCACTCAGCCACACTACTGTTTCTCTTCTCCTCTGCTCTCCTGAATTGATTTCAGCATTTTCTCTTCCTCTCCTTTTCCAGAATGACTGGAGTTAATTAGTGAGCTAGTGAGTAATGATGCGACACTGCTTGCTTGAGTGGCTTTGTGGTCATAGAAGCTAAGGAAATGTCTCACCTTAGTTTGAAGGTCACTTTTTTCAGAATTTAAAATAGATCAATTTTCCCCAAATTGTACTTTGTTGAGCTATTTCTACTGCTGAAGTATCCATCACATACTGAAGCAGAAGCTTCCTAATAGCCAGACATAACAATCTGTAAAATTTCCAGTGGCTTTTGCCCACAATTACCCCAGATGTTTGGGCATGTCTGTATGATTTATGAAATTCTAATACATACTGTGAAGTTATAAAATATTGTTACAATGGCACCACTGCATCATTATTGTTTCTTTGCCAGTACATAGTCACCTCCGCACGAGAGGAACATGGGCTAAGATTGTAGCCTGGACTAGTTACCAGGAATGGACACTTGCCTTTTGTGCTCCAAAAGATGAAAGCTGAGATGAGTGCACCTACATAGCAACATGAAGGAATGGCTATAAAATTTCATATTCGTTTAAAGTTGGCACGTACAGATGTAAAAGTAAAAAGCATTCAACATCCTGTGGGTCACAGTTCCTCAGGAATGCGGTAAGAGATCCTTGGTTACTAGCCCAACAACAAAATAACCTTTTGCTTGTTACACAAAATTGAAAGTGCAGGAATCTATATGAAAACTCCCAAGAACCGCATACATCGTCCTCACCATTTCCTAGACTCTTGGAAAAACTTAGGCTGGAAGAAGAGGTCTCTAGTCCAATCCACTGCTGACAGCAGGACTAATGTCAGAGTCTCCAGGGCCTTGCCTGGGCAAGTTATGAAGAAGTCCAGGGACAGAGGTTCACCATTCTTTTATCAGACTTGTACCAGGGCAGACCCACACCCTGGGAAAAAAAGTGCAATTGGAAATCCCCTTATTGTAATTTGTGCCTATTGTCTGTTGTCCTCTCACTGTTCATGTTTCTGAAGAGTCATGCTCTGCGTACTCTCTAGTCCTCCTTTAGGTATCTGAATACAGCAGTTAGATCCCCCTCTTAGCTTCCTCCTTTTCAAGCTGAACAAACCCAGCTTCCTCCATCTTTCATCATATGCCATCTGCACCAGTTCTCTGACCATCTTAGCAGAAAGATATCTGTGAGTGATAGAGGACTTCCTGGAGCAGAAGATACCCCTAGAGCATGTCAGATAATCTTCTCCCACAATACTACCTTCCCTAAATCAAGCAACGTTTATTTCTTATCTAACACAATGAAGTTTGAAAAATAAACTCCGGAGGACAGGTGAATGAAAGGATTTTGAAGAAGTCTCTTCTGTTCAGCTTGATTCAGAAGCCTGAAGCCCTCATTGCTGGTAACGGTTGGTCAATGACATGCAACCATCTCAGAAGAATTTCATAAAGACTCTCAGGTAGAGAGGAGAGGCAGCACAAGTTATAGCTTTACAAAAGCTGTAAGTGTAGTGGGTCAAATTGGGACTAGACACTTGATTCAAGGAGAACCAGGTCTAGACTGAGAAGAAAGGTGAGACACACACAATAGTGTATTGCACAAAAGGCAATTTGGACATTCTTTAATGCTGTTAGATATTCTGAACAATACAGGAAATACATAAATCAGAAACCAGGCTCTGAACCTACCCTGGGAACCAACCGTTATTCTCTCTCATCCTCATTGAAATCTCCCTGTCAGGTGGGGCATAGGTAGGTCTTCTCCAAGTGGGAAAAAATGGGATAGAAAAAAATAACGGGAAGCAGAAGGACCCTCTTTATCCGGAATAGCATCTTCCTCTTATGCTACTATGAGTCGAAGAAGAAAGAGAAATTCCCCTCCCAAACACAACGACAGTGGGATAAATGGATACATATTCCTGACTCTTCATTCAGCACAGACACAACGAGTAGAGCCTTTACATACACAGAGTGAACAGCATCACAGCCAGCCTGAACGTGTAACCATCACACTTAGAAAGGGTGACTGTGCTGAAAGGAGAAAGAGCTAATCCTGCCAAGCTTCTGCATCCTCATGCTTGCTCATGGTTTCTGTAATCCAGTCCAAATAACGAACTACCTTGGTGTAAAGACCAAAGGTACCACATCTTGGTCCCCAGGAGATCAGCCCAGCTACATAGTACCGCCTGTCATCAAGAGGATCTTGGATAGCGTAAGCTCCACCACTATCGCCCTTACAGCTGTCCTTGTCACCACCAGCACAGATCATATTGTCAGTGAATCGGTAAGCACTGGAATCAGCAGAGCCCTCTGGTTTCACAGACCGACACTTATCCATGTCCACCACGGGAATCAGGGCTTTCCAAAGATAAATAGGCAGCCTCCCTCTCTCTCTCTGGCCCCAGCCAGCAATGTAGCCCAGAGTCCCTTCTTGCACCTCATACTCAGGTGATTTACCAGGAAGACAGAGGGGTGAGATGTTTGGGCCCATCTTCACAGGATCCCTCAGCTTCAGTAGTGCAATATCATTATCAAAATCGGTCCTGGTTTCTATGGGCTGCTTCTTCCAATCAGGATGGATGAACGAAGCCTCTGCGACCAGCTGCTTGGCCTCCCAGTACAGAGATTCTCTGCCAACATTGATTACCCCAGCATACATGTTGGGCTTGTCGTATCCCTCCAGCACATGAGCTGCAGTCATGACCCATCTTTCAGAGATGAGTACGCCACCTCCTCTCGGGTAATCGAAATACACCTGCCAGGGGAAGTTGCCCTTTTCTGCACGAGTGCCTCCAAAAATCTTTGCTTTCTCTTGGATGGGATTACTAGGCACCCCACAGACTGGAAAGAAAAGAAAAAAAGAGGAACCAGATGGGAGGATTAGCAGTTACAAATAGGGCGTTCTTTGGTACTGCTAAAGAGCCCATAGTCCCCTCCTTCCTTGTGTCCTCTAAATCATTTTTGATTATGAATAACCAGTGTTTATATTCTATGCCATGAGCTTGCAACTAGTATTTACAGAGAAATTCAAGAAAATTCAAGCATAACTACTATCAAAATTCAATTTAGGCTGAAAATACTCATTCTCAAATTCTCATTCTGAAAAGCAATTGTCACCACACCAGTGCTGGGTATGTCAAAGCTCACAATTTAATTGCATTCCAGTTAGCATTTTTCCTTTGCTGAATTATGTCCTGTAAGTGAAGGGATTGTCTTTGAAAAAATACTTGGTTAAGTTCCTAGAAATATGACACTGCTCTTTAATTATTTTTTTTTTTTGTGAACTCTAGATAGCCTCTGGTTAAGTGTTCATGTTTGTCACTGATGTTTTACCATTTTTCCTCTCCATTCTTTTATTATGTAAAATCTTAAAGAGTGGGTTAATGGAGATCTTATCTGTCAGTCTTATGGGTACAGAGATGCTCTGTGCTCTTTACGTAAAATGTTCTACACTGCAGAATGTGAGCACTAAGGACATAAATAAGGCTGGTCATTCTGACACAGCTAGGAAATTGATTTCTTATCACTTTGCCTTATTTACATTGAACCCTTAGTAATATAGTCAGAGATTAAGGAACTATAGCCAGTAGGTAGCTTCTAATTTAAATGAAGCAGAGTTTGTTAAAGAATTTCACATAATAATAGAAAGATTTAGGCTGGAAGGTACCTCTGGATGTGTCTAGTTCAACCTGTTCATCCCCAACTGCCCTTCCTCCTGTCCTCCTACCTGCAAAGCCAGGTTGCTCAGGGGCTTTGCTAGGTGACTTCTGATCATCTCCAAGGGTGGTGATTAACCAGCCTCTCTGGACAACAGTTCCAGTGCTCTGGGTGAGCATTTTTTCTTAAATACAGTCAGAATTTCCTTTGTTGCAACTTGTGTCCATCGCCTGTCATTGTCTTTTATTGTCGTGTCCCACTGAGAAGAGTCTTTCTTCATATTCTTTGTAACCTCCTTGTGGGTAGTAAATTCCCTGAGCTTTACCTTGCCTCGCCTTTTGCACTGTGCACTTGTATAGTCCAAGCCACTGGCTGAGCTGGCCCTTAAGAGGACTGAATCATCTTCAGCTGGATCTTTTACTTTGCCAGTACGTATTTGGGGATTTGGAGTAGTAAACAGGCATCATGTACAACTACCCCAAGGCATGCTGCCTCCTGTAAGAGGGTAAGCTGAACAGCGTGCAGAATGCGTAGGATTTAAAATTCTGTCTATCAGCTGGAAGTTAAGACTCAGACGTAACTACCAGCAGTCAGGAGCAGGAATAGTACCCATGGGCTTTCCTCCTCAGTGTACCCCAAGTGCACAAAGAGAGGATGAGAAGGTCCCTAACAGGGATATTGGTTGAGCTTTCAGTCACAGTAAGTGTATTTGAATACTGAGGGATTAACATTAATCCTTAAGGGTTTAGGCTATGACTTCCAGTGAGAGTACTGAAAGACCTTTCTCTATCGTGCTGCACCTGCAGTGCCCAGAGGACAGCTGGACAATACCCCCAGGAGAGGTTTGAAGAGAAGCTATAGTTCTCAGTGTAGCTTGGGAGGGACAAAAAAAAGGTCCAGCATGGTCAGACATCTCTTTTGACCTGACAGTCTTTTTGCTACCTGCAACGCAGACAGAGATAGATCTAAAGCACTGAACAACTTCAACTGAATGTGCACACTTGAAGGTGGGGAAACTGGTGCAGAAACACACACTGATACTTGAAGAGGTCCCATTATCCCAAATGTCTTATTATGTCACCCACTTTTATTTCCTGTTTCTTTCTGTTGCCTCATCTGACCTTTTTTGGGGGCACACAGCTTTCAGAAATACCCTGTCCAACGTGATTCAAACAACATAGAAAGGATCAACAGTACTTTCAGACTTAACAGTTTAAAAACAAGGAGATGAAAGAAGCACCAGTCTTCATATGCATCATGTACATATACACAGCTTTTGATAGTACCTGGGACACATTTTGGTAGCTTTGTTCCCATCTCTTCATTGACCCATTCTCCATTGGCTGAGCAGTGATACACCGCTTAGAAAACAAGAAAAAAGAGTGCCATAAGGATACAATCAAGATGAAAAAAGGATAAGTAGCATTACTATATGAGATGATGTATTAACCCGCTCATTTCCAAAGCAAGCACAGCTTGGTTAGCATTGCTGAAATCTCCCTAGAAGTACACAACCCCACCAGGGTGCTTCTGCCCCTATGTTGGAGGGACCAGAAATGTGTGTCAGATGTGACAAAAATCTCCATGGTTCACAGACCAGGCAAATGGAGAGAGGACTTGCTAATGCATTTAAGGTCAACAGCCCAAGTACAGACATTATTACAGTGCATAAACACAAAGGCAACACAAAACTACTGCCTGCAACCCCACACCAATAAGAACCTTTTCCCAGTCTTGACCTGATGGGATATAATCCCAGCTCCATGGCGATGCCAGTACCATTTCTTAGGCCTTTGATCAAAGAATATGTTTGTGTAGCAGTGGTAATACTTACCATCCCCTTTGGTTTTTAGGGTATAGTAAGGTGCATCACATTGATACCGGAAAGCAGCTTTGTACAGAGGCGCATGAAGTTCGGAGACATATATGGCTTGGGCATTGTCAATATGAACAGGATCACCACAGTTCACAGCTGTAGAGAAGAAACAAAAATTATCAAATATAATCAAAGGGGCATCCGCAACCAACAATATGTTTATTCTGTATGATGGGGAAACACTCAGCTCCTCTGGTCCCAGTAGAGTCATCAGCACTCCCTTCCTCTGTCCCTTCAGCATGCTCACATCCCAGTCCTTCAGAGTCTTCCTAATCTGGACATACAGTGGATCTAGAGCCTAAGGGCTTCAGTCCAGTCTGCCTTCCACAACACAGAGATGGGTCACTTACGAACACAGTTGAAATGGGAGTTGCTCCATTCACCGTTGTCCTGACAGCTGGAGTGAAAAGTCATGATGCTGTCTCGTTTCTAGGGAAAAGAACACATGAACCGTGAAAATCACTGGCCATGCAATGTATCTGACGCAGCCATTCCTCCAGTGAAGGGTCCTCAAAATGCTGCAGTGGCTGGGAGACGTTTCCACTTACCACAGCTTTGAGTCCTCAAAGGTGCTTAGGACACCTGATGGGAAATGGCATCAGGAAGCTGGTGAGAAGGCCAGAGAGGATATATGCTTTTTTATGTAACTTACCCTCACAATTTCGTAGCCTTCCACACAGGTCACCTTCACATTGTCCTTCAAGATATACTTATCCTTCTTTGGGTCAAGAACAGAGTTGGGGATGACACTCGGGGGACAGGTTACAGCTTTGAAGAGACAGGCAGAAATTGGTGATTAACTCGTTCAAGAATTACTCTCCTTCCAGCTCACAACTTCTTTCTCCCCAGTGATTATTCCCCCTAATAAACAGGTATCCTCTGCTTACTCAATACCAGCAGCTGTAAACATGTTAACATGCTGCTGTACTATGAATCTGACCCAGGACAAGCTCTCTTCCTAACTCAGCAGCAGAGGAAATTCTTTCCCAAGTGTTTACTCACGATCCGCATAGTAGCGTATTTTCCAGCCTTTGTGTTGTACTGCCTGGTCTGTGTGGAAGATTATGTCAAGAATGTTGTTCCTAGTTTTGATTTCAGGAGGACCTGGGAATTTGCTGCCACAATAGGGGCCAAAGCGCTGCTTTCCAGAGACAAGCTGGTAAAATAACATATGAGAAGAAATGAGAAATAACAAATGTATTCAGAGGGAGAGAGATATTCCCAATAATTTCAAAAGGCAACACAGTTGAAAATGAAGTTAAGGAGTCAAAGGGTCTTCTGAATATGAGGAGACTGAGGGGAAATCCAGAGCATCCTGACTCCCTCCCCAAGCCCTACACCTACTGTTAAGCTGTCATGGCAATTCCCTTCCGAGTTGGCTGGTTCCACGTCAAAGTCCCCGCTGCGTATGGACAACGCCACAAAGTAGCCTGGCCTCAGAGCAACGCGGTACTCACACCGTGAGTTCTCTGGGTACTGGTTGGGATAGTTGGGGCTGGCAATCTCTCCTGATGGCCCAGTGAAGACATTTCCAGTGCAGTTCACTAGGATTAAGGAAGGAACGCAGGTAGGATTCAGAAAGGAAATGGTTGGTGTATGAATCTCACAAGCTTTCCCTCTTCCACTACATCTCCAGTCTCCCCCGCATTAACCACAACACAACATTGCATCTTTCCAAGAAACTGAAACCAGGGCTGTTCTCTCTCCAATTACCCAGGGACTTTAACTCCTAGTGGCCTTTTTTTTTTACCTTCCACCTGCAATTTAGGCCCCTTTCCTTCACGCTCAGGTCCTCATATCATACTCCTTTCAACATGCACCATTTGTGACTTTGCAATTTTTTGATTCAAGCCAAGCAGTCTCTTGGCCATTTTTGTGTCTTTATTGAACTGCCCTGTTTTGTCAGAGATTAAGATTCACAGACAGCAGTAAGCTAAGAAGGGTCTCCATCACAGTCTTTAAAGAAAGTCATTTAGTAGTTTCTTAATCCTCCTGACACAAAAATGAAGAATGTTAAGAATATGTTAATCAAAATTCCCAAAATTACAGTCTATTGCCAGTTCAGATTTGCACTGGGATTTTTTTTTTCCCAAAAATATACCTGTCACAACTGGTTGAGAAGGTTGATAGAGAAGGTGTTCCATGTACAATACCTCACTTGGCCTAAATTAACTCTTGCTATTGACCACGGCTCATGTAGATTTCTTACCTCCGCATGTTTTCTTATCCTCATAGAGGAAATAATCTGGTGGACAGGTACAGAAGTAACCTCCAATATAATTATTACAGTAATGACTGCAAGGTTCATCCACAAAATCCATGCACTCATCCAAGTCTGCAAGTGTGAAAAGATGAATCAGCCAAGATTAGGAGAGGGCCCTAAGGGCAGGAGGAAGATGAGAAAGTGAAGCAAACTGGCAGACAACAAGGAAAAGTTATCTCTAAGACAGCATTTATAGTGGCCATATTGGAAAGCAGCCCTGTCTGCTGTGATCTCTTTTAAACAAGGCATTCTTGTAAGGAAAACCCTTATATCAGTTTTCCTCCCCCCGTAGCCTGGACACTACAGAGATTCAGAGGAGGCTGCTTTAACCTTACCCACTGCAACGTAGTAGGCTGCAAAACCGGTGAAACGCTCCTCATTGGAAAAGTCTGATTGGAAGCTCATAGTGAGGGTGTTATAAGGGACGTGAAATTCCTCCACAATCGAGGAGCCTGGGGCACGAGGTTTCTTCTGCCCACAAAGCACGCCTTCAACATGGCCACCAGACACGATCTGCAGAAGAACACAGAGAGGTCTTATCTCATTACTGAAATACATGCAATTGCCAACACTTGAGTCTTTCAGCTTATAGGTGACTGACCAAAGGCTCCTAAATTGTATGCATTTCTCACAACGTTCACGTAGATCTCCCAGGGCACAGCTATGTCACATAGCTAGCAGAAGGGACCAAAGCTGCTGTGTCATCCACCAATCTGGCCAAAGGTGGAAGACACCCAGCCAAGGTACAGCTGAACAGTGCACCTAGATAACCAGTTTCATGACATTTGTAAGATGCTTGAGGAGTTTTCTCTCCTATTGACTTCCCAGCTGTGAAACACCTGTCTTAATTTCTCAGATACAAATTAATCCAGAGATTTCTCTGTTAACATCCTTTCTTGAGGCCCACTTGTACAAAAAGTCAACACCATAGTTCAAAATGGCAAAACCAACCACTGACGGTCTGCAGAGCAGTCTAACAGGCTCATTGGTTTGTTGCAAAAGGACACATGTTATTACAGCTCCCAGCAGGGCACATCCATCCTACTGTCCCACACTGGTCCTTCTCCAAGGTCTCTTTCTGGTGCTGCAGCCAATCTTACTGCCCCTTTTCACACATAGCTATTGCAGGATAGGATGGTCTTATTTCTGTCTGTGTGGAAATACTCGATCTTTTGTGCCTTGTGGGACAACACAGAGCAGAGCTAGTGGGTCTCAAGTATTAAGAAAGCTGTAGTGCATAGATCATAGAGAACTGTGGTGCAATGGACCACACTTTATCTGAGTGACCACTATCCATACACAATCTCGATTTTTTTTAACCTTCATCATGTCCAATCAATTTATGACTGCATTAAGTCATATATGTCCACTCAGGGATTAATTCTGAATAATTTCAGGGACAGAAAATCAATGCCCTAAGAAAACAGTTCTTTCCTACTACTGGGTAAGAATATGCCTTGCAATAGAGAGGTGTTGGTGATGGCTAAGAAGGCTTCTCCTATGAATATAAGAGAAACATTGGGAAGGGGGCATAGGCGGGACACTCAGTCGGCAGACAATATTCATGTGGTCATGAGGCAAACTCAAATCAATTTTGTGACTGCTGGTGCGGATACACTCAGTCATTTGGGCTTCTTGGAGCTCAGAACAGGAATGATGTGTCTATCTCCTCTTCCAGCCCTGAGCTTTGTACACAGCTTTGCTGTTCTGTGCTGTAACCTGCCTTCTCGTCTTTTTCTTACGAGTACGGTGACAGTACCTTCACAAAGTCATATTCGCAGTTCTGGGATGGTTCAAGATCCATATGTGTGAAATAAAGGCGAATGCCATATCCCGAAGGGACCTGGATTTCCCAAGATTCCCGCACATCATTGGGATACACCTGAGGATAATTGGGTGACAAGATCTCACCATACATGGAGGCTGCATCAGCCCAGACAGGGAGACAGAAGAAGATAAGGTACCTGAGAAAAGAGGAAGGAAGATGACATTGCAGTGGTCCTCTCTGTCTGCATACGCGCACAGTTCCCGGTGAAAAACCCAGTCTTTGGCTGTACATAGCATGCAGCAGAGCTCCTGGCTTTGGAGTTTTAATGACCGACACTGTGGCTGTGTGGGGCTTGTCTTTCACAGTGAAGGAGTACAACCTCAGTCGTGCTCTCTGCTCTTCTCCAGCTCTATAGGAGCTGGTGGTAATGCTGCAGGAGTTGAACACAAGGGTCTTAAGTGCTATTCCCTACTTTACTGCCTTGTTCTGGAGGCTACTTGGGCTATAAATACATTCACATTTGAGAATCCGTACAGTGCTACAGGAAAAACACCTCATTCATAAAATGGAATTATTAATAAACCTGAGTTCCGCTTGGAGACTCAATAACTCACCACATCTGGGAAAAGCAGATCTTCCTTTCTGAAAACATTCAGCAATTGGACTTTGGAGTTATGATCTGGGACAAAAAAAACCACTGTGATTGATTAACGTTGCCTGTGCTTCTGCATGCCCGCTAGGCAGGTCAAAGACCCTAAAACCCCAGCCCGTGGAGAATATGTCAATATTTTGCCTTAAAAGCAAGTTTATATCTCTGTTCCTTCCTGCGTACAAGCATTAAGAAGGGCTGTAAGGCTCCGTACTGACAAAATGGAGAGATGATCTCTATCTTGGTACTCACGTTCTTAAGGTTCTCCCCTTATCACCATCAGTGTCTCCAAACGTCATGCTGGCACACAGCAAATTAAGACAGAAAGCACCCCTCCCCCCCAGGGTACATCCATTCTTCCCCAACACCTTAAAAATTATGCTAAGACACTGAGGTTGGGGAGCAGCTTGTCCTGACTTTTCTAGCTGTCAGACAGGGACACTCAGGAATATTTTCCTTTGCCATTTTTAACGCTTGCAATATTTACCTTCTCTTCCTAGTTCGTGTCTTGTTTTCTTCTCTCTTTCTTTCTCTTTTTCTTTTTCTTTTTTTTTTTTTTTTCCCCTTCCTGTTCACACCTTCTTTCAGACGTACCCGAGGTTGGGGTCTGGGGACGAGCGCTCTGATTCGCAATATCGCAGCACCCTCTACCTGCGGGATGCGGCTTCCCAGCCTCCCCGCCGGGCTGGGGATGCTCGGCTTGCCGGTTTTCGGAAGGAAGGGGAATTTCCAAACAAGTTGCACAATCCCGTTGGCTCAGGCTGCGCGGGGGAGGGGGGGCCACAGATCTGGTCCGCGTTAGGCATTTTCGGGAAATCAGATGACTTTGGGGAAAAGGGAGGGGAAGAGAGTTTTCGGCTGCTTCCCCTCTCCTCCTCTTACCCCTCCCTTTTAAAAGTTAGGAACAAAATCCAAAGGGTGTACGAAAAAGACAGGCCACATGAGAACTGTTTCAGTACTTCTGCATGGAGAAAAAATATTTGATCATCTTGTCCAGAGACCGCTTTGCCGGAGCCCACTCTCTTACTGCAACCTAGTGGCCACAGGACTACTACCACTGCTCCTCATCTGATGCTTCAGAGACCCTTTTTTTTAGGGGAAAAAATGAAAAGATAGTGGCGTATTCAATGTTGTGCCTCTCTGAGGTAAGTAAGCAGTGAGAGTGCATTTTTTTGCTGGGTTTTGTTATGGGAATGCTCCTGTAAGTAAGAACCTGACTAAGAACTCATAACTACCTCTTTATTTACCAAGTGAACTTCATGTAAGAGCAACGGTTCATCAGACTTAGGTCTAAGTTAGATCTAAATTAGATCTAAGGCAATTCAAGACTTACGCCAGGTAGGACCCTTAATCCAGCCAGTGCCCACAAGACAAGACCAAAATATCACCGTACAAAAGACCTGCCACTAATACTGTAGAAAACCCATCCTCCTCACAAACCAGCTATACCAGGACTGGACTATAAATGAAAATTTAAAACTCCATTCCAACCTCTACCCTGTACAATCAGCACAGCACACTCCAGAGCTTGTTTTGGCCAGGAAAAAATCGATTCAAGTTTCAACAGGCCATAGACAAAGTGTGTTAGCAAAGCCCAGCTGAAAGACTTCTTTATATTGTCAAGGGAGAGAAACACCTACAGATGAATCATAACTGACTTCATCGCAGTCAGGATAAAGGCTTTACTTGAAGAACATGCCTAGTCTGTTTTCTTTGTCAAACTGAGAATGGATAGAGAAAGAAAACAGCATGTCATCTCACTTCTGATGTCTCTTGGGAGCACAGCGTGATGTTTCTAACTGGAATTTTGAGAACGAGGAAAACAGCGAGAAAAGATAAAAAACAAATCGTGGGGAGACAGTTTTCTCCTCTGAACTGGGCATAGTAAAGACCCTGCCAGTGATTCTTCAAGTCACAATCATATTTTAAAATGTGCACGGCAGAAGTAAAATGAGTGTGGGCTGATATATTAAGCATGTCATTTCATCGCAAGGGAATTGTATATCTTCATATAAACCTGGCTCAACTTGTTTGTAGCAGTGGTAAGTTAATATGTGTGTGAATATTAATAATTTTTTAGAAGACATATACCTATTAATTAAGAAAAAGATTGCTGAGTTAGTTAAATAAAAAGGTAGCTGCATTTCATATGGGCACATATCTGCATAATATTAACTATTTATGCAGAAGACCAGTGATATTCATGCATATATTTACACTGAATACATATACAGCATTTGATTGCATTTATCTAGATCTGTACTTTTTTTACAATTCATAAGATGAAACAGCTAGATAATATACTTTACAATTCACTGAAACTATGTCAGAAATTATATTAAAATAATAATTTAAAAGAGGCAAATCATGCCATTAAGGTTAATAAATGATAACATTAAGGTTGCCAATGCAATATAATTCTGCTAGAGGCACACACATTCTTTTAAATTCCTAAATTACATGACCACAGACTACTTTTCCCAAATTGCATAAGACAAATCTTTTCTTAAGATGACTCAGAACTCTGCAGCTGTAACCTTTCTGCCAGATGTTATGAAGAGCAGTAGTGTTCTGGTTGTCGTAAAATTACCATCTAAAACAGGCTTGACTGGCTTGTCTTCCCCCAGGAAGTTGGGAGGGAAAAAAAAAAAGCTTTTCCCAAGTTCTTAAGAAAAGCCACACTTTCCCATCTGGAAACACTGAGTCAGTGCATGAAACAAAGGGAGTAAATATTAAAAGAGAATACATAGCATTAATTAGGTGAAATCCATCGTCAGGGAATCAACGATATGTGAGTAGCAAGTAAAATATCCTTGATCCACCAAGACATTGGCAGTAATTTGCCCATTCCCCATTCTGCCATGAAGAGGATTCAGTGAGTTTCCTGCACGCCACACTTCCCCGCCTCACTTTTGTGACTCAGGCTGGTTTTGTTGCTGGTGGTTAAATTCAGAGCCATGGGTAAGCCCCAGGAAAACCTGCCTGTGTGCTGGCTTAGAGCTGCTCGGTATAACCCACTGATTTCTACCTCTGCATACTGTACCTGGGTCATTTTCACCAGAATCAGTTCACCTCTTTCACTCCCTCCAGGCCCGAGTCTGAGTGCAAAGCTCCCACAGCCTCCCAGTAAAACCTGGGACTTGGGAGCACTCTGGCCCGTGTACCACACCGAGATGCCTGCTGCCTTCGGCACTCACTTCCCCCATGGGATATCCCACCGTGGGATAACCAGAGTGTGTTCTGCCATGACTGTCCTAGGGATTTCATAGAATCATGGAATGGTTTAGGTTGGAAGGCACCTTGAAGATCATGTAGTTCCAACCCCCCTGCCATGGGCAGGGACACCTCCCACTAGACCAGGTTGCTCAAAGCCCCATCCATCCTGGCCTTGAACACCTCCAGGGTTGGGGCATCCACAGCTTCTCTGGGCAACCTGTGCCAGTGCCTCACCACCCACAGACTGAAAAATTTCTTCGTTGTGAAAAACTTCTTCCTAAATTTCCATCTTCCAATTTCTTCCAAAAATTTCCATCCTTACCACGCGCATGGCTTCTCCGGCAGCAAGCCTGCGGCTCACGAGGAACTGTTCTTAGCGTTTTACCCATTTAAGGTAAAACGTTCCTAAATACCTTGGCTTACTTTAAACCACAAGGCTGTAAA
>NW_009646842.1:781153-785823 GCF_000708025.1 Charadrius vociferus
CGAGAGGCGGCAGCAGAGACCGGCCGACCCGGAGGCGCCGGAGAGGGTGGGGAGTCACCGGGGTGGTGTGCCTGTTGCTGCGCTCCCTGACACCCGCACACGCACACACACACACACACACACACACACACAAACACACGCCACGGGCGACACCAGAGTGTGGCGGTCCCGTTGTGTCCCAGCTCACCCACCCTAAACAGGGGATACGAATGGCAGCTCCCTAATTTCGTGGAGGGGGGCCAGGGAATGGAGCCAGCGATATCCGAAAAACAGGCTCTGGCATCACATTTATTTGTGCAAATAAAAGTCACCAAAAAGGTGAATTTTTTTTAAGCATGCCATTCCCTCCCCATCTCAAATGTCTGTTGAGTCCCAGCTTCCTCCGACTCTCTCTAGTTTGTCATTCACCCGCTCCTGACTTCTTCTCCACTACGGGCTCCAAGGCCCTCTATTCATTCTTCTAATGAAAACTTATTTTCATGTCTTCCCTGCCCATTTTCCCAAGCAGTCACCCTTCTCCCTCCGTATTCCATCTCTCCCCAGTGGTGTTTTTCTCCCTGCCCTCTCTGTGCTCTTCCCGTGGCTCAGTGATTCACAGCGGCAGGCTTCAGCCAGATTTAATTTTATTCTGGCTCTTGCTTTTCCAGTATCTTCCTCCTCATCGTCAGTGTTCAACCCTAAACTGCAGTCCCACCCACTCTCCAGATACTCACCTTGCCCCTTAGTAGCCTGCTCCTCTCCCGTGGCCCTTTAAATCAGGACAGGCTCCTGCGCCTGCCTGGGAGAAGAGGCACTGGCAAGGCAGGGCACAAGATTCCTGTTCCAGTTTCTCAGCGAAGAAGAAATGGTCCTGGAGTGAAAGTCCAGCACGAGCTCTGGAAGAACCATCTGGGGTCTTGTGCAGCTGTGGTCTGTGGGAAAGTTGCGTGAGCTGCTTGAACACAGTCAATAAAAAAGAATTTGCAAAAGCTTCAGCAGCTACTTTCCCTTATTGCTGCACTGAGTTCATGTGAACTTCAAGTTTCACACTAATACCTATGTAATGTCATGAAACCATGGTATATCTTCAGGGCAGTAAAGAAAGATTTTTGGTTACGCTCCCTCCTCCCAAGAATAGCGCTGGCCTGATTATTAAAAAAATAACAATACTGAAAAATAATGATACTCATCATGATCTAAGTCTCAAAACCAGCTACTATGCCCTGACCCAAAGTGGCTATCTAGCATTTAATCTAAACAGGTCAAATATAGCAACATTTCAAGCAACTGAAAACAGAATCTCACAGTGGAAACTGTTAGCAATCTCAGGAGCAGATGCTGCTTCTGAAACCCTTCTTGGACAACAGTAGATGACAGAATTAAACAAGTCTAAAAGTTCATGTAAACTCTCTTTCACTACACACATAGCTAACTCACCACAAGTGTATTTAAATACTACAGAATTTTTTTAAATTTATTTTACAAATAGTGGACATTTCAAGGAAGTTACTCTGTGCCGAAAAGGAGTGTTTCACGGGTTTGTTTCCTGAGCTATTCCAGAACACAAAGGACCTAGACCAGAAGTTTGTCCAAACCAGCATACAGCCTCTAACTCTCCCTTTTTCTGCAATCTTAGGTCAGTTGTGGATGGACTGCTGGAGGTCTACAGGAGGAGACCACTTGAGTGAGACTGTGGTCCAAAGCCATTTTTGCTACTGCAAGTGTGGCCTCCAAAACCAGATGGAGCACAGCACCTTGCCTTTTCAAAAGCAGAAGGAGTCTGCATCTGCCAGGAGACAGAGGTCTACCTTGGCAGGAGATGTACTGGCACATGTGGAACGCTAAGCCCAACGTTGTGAGCCCTCGTGGCAAGTGCGACAGAGTACCAGTGGCTAACAGTAGCGTGGTTGGTGCCGGGTTACAGTCTGACCTTCAAAGTAAGGCCATGGCCCGCAGAATCTAAGTAATCCTCCAGATGATATAAATTTTTATAGAAAGAGGATGGCGGGGGGGGGGAAGCCAGATGTGGAGGTTTAAGGAAGGAAGTAAGCATATGGTGATCTTTCCCTGGTACATACTCCCATTTTTTGCTATCTAATGCTTAGAGATTTACCAAGCCAGAAGTTGTATCTGTATCTCACTGTTTACGTGTTCTCAATGCGTCTTTTTTACTTAAATGTTCTCATCACTTTTTAACTCGTTCATGGACTTTTAATAAAATGATAACAATGATCACTGTCAGAAAACAGCGTAGCTGAGCAGGATAGAGACTTTAAGAGGTTATAGCCCCAGAAGTGTTAAATTTGTGGGGTAATTTAATTGCATCAAACATAGGAGGAAGCTTGATTATGGAGTGGATTCGTTCAGTGGTGATGCCAAGAGGCCTCTCTCTCCAATCTGGCTCTCCGTTTTCACGAAAATTCCACAAACATAGAAGTTTGACATGCCCATTCCTTGTCAAACATGACTGGGGGAAGGACAGAGAGTCAGCATGCTCACACAGGCCTCATTTACTTAGGAAACTGGACTAAACACCATAAACACCCAGTTAAACATGGAAATGACAGATGGGTATTCAGTCAGCCCTTGGACTTTGCAAAAAGTTTGTCAAACAGAGACCAGTGAGGGTGAACAAATACAGTAACCTATTTATAAAGTCTAACCTGACAGAGTCAGCTCTTCAGGAGGTTTTTTAAACCCCTGTTGACCATCTTGGCCTGCTATTCCGCACCTTATACTCCCTTCAAGGGACTTGTGGAGGTCAAGGCCAAGATGTCCCCTTCTTCATGCACTTCCTTGCTGCACTGATTACTCATCATTTTCATTTTTCTCACCTTCTGTGAGCCTCGGGGCATTGTTCAGGCATCTTCTGAACATCTGCAAGGCTAAAGATTCCCCAGCCTCTCTAAGCGCCTGTTCTCATGGTCAACTACCTTTCAGTCCAAGTGAAATTGCCTTTGCGGCAGCTTGAGACCATTGCTTCTCACTGCTTTGCTGTGGACCTCTGAAGTGACTCTGGCGCAGTTCTTCCTTCACCCCACGTTAAGCCACACATGATGTCAGCTGCAGTTGTTTTTCTGAACTTTGTGAGGTTTCTGTCAAACCATTCCTTCATTCTTTTAATTCCTTATCTATTCTACTCTCTGCACTCTCTCCATCTTCTGCTGCACTGCCCAATGTGCAGGGAAAATTGCTCTTTCAAGGCTATTTCCTCTTCCTTTGCTGGATCTGTGCCTTTGCCACTATGAGGCAGGGAAAGGACATCAGGAGAAAAAATACATCGTTACAAGTGAAACCCATGTCCACCAAGGCCAGTGCCCAGCAGGTGACCCCACCACACAGCCACACCATAACCTCATGGTCAGAGCTGCACCGAAGGCAGAGTAATCCTATGCGCCAGCACGGGCTGGGAGACAACAGGCTAAAGAGCAGCTCTGCAGAAAAGATCCTGCAGATCCTGGCACACCAGCCCACGGTGCACCCTTGTAGCACTGAAAGCTGACAGCACACTGGGTTGTACGAATGACAGCAAAGTCAACAGGTGGAGAGGAGTGATTATTTCCTTCTGCAGAGCACTGATAAAGTTGCATTTGGTACGCTGTGTCTGTGATGGGCTCCCCAGCGCAAGAGAGGTGTGAACAAACTGGAAAGGGCCCAGTGGAGGACCACAGTGGACAGGGGACTGGAGCATCAATACTGAGGAACCTGGATTTGTTTAGTATGGAAAAGAGAAGGGCAAGGCAGGGGGGGCAAGGTTTTTAGCCTGGTCTCCTAAGTAAACGAGGTCTATGTGTCAGACTTGACAAGGAATAGGATCTAATAGGTGCCTAAAGGGTATGGAGCCAGATCCTTCCCAAGACAAGAGGCAATGGGCATAACTTGCAACAGACGCAATTCAGTGTATTATCAGGACAAAAATACTTCCCCCAAAGCATGATTCAGCACTGGCCTAGGTGTCCAGTGAGGCTGGGAGCTCTCCACCCTTGAAAATGTATAGAAATTGCCCAGGCAATGCCCTGAGCAACTTGTTCCAGCTTTGGAGTCCTGCATGTGAGCAGGGGTTTGGACCAGAGCCCTCCAGAGGCCTCTTTTCATATAAACCTTTGTGTGAGTCTGTGTTTGCCCCTCCAACTAAGTCAGAGCAATACTGCCCCCGTGAATGACAGAGCTTGTGGTAACACAAGCAAAAGGAAGAGGATCACGCCCATTGCACCTGAAGGTTTTGCCAGGAAGAACTTAGGGTGTCCTCATGGACATCTGCATCAAGGGACACATCTTGAAGAAGGTCCTCCAACACGAGTTACACAGAGGCTGTGTAGGCAGAGCTGCCCAGTGACTATAAAGAGTTGGGAGCCAGTGGGACAGGTGCTGCTGTAATGCCTCGGAAGGGAAGTGGGTCCCTCTGGGCCACAAGAGCCAAACAGCCACTGTCTGTCCTCCAGCAGCCACCGGGGTGGCAGGACCCGGCAGCACTAGGGAGGCTCAGTAGCGTGCCTTGTCCCCAGCCAGCAGAGCAGTGCCCCACGCCGAGGGTGAGGGCAAGGCCCAGGCTAAGACCCGGGCCCGGGCCCAGACCCAGACCCAGACCTAGGCCCTGCCCCGCTCACACGACCGTTGGTCCCGCGCCGCCCTTCCCGCGTGCCTCGTGCCCGCGAATAACCCCTGCCCCGCCCCGTCCCCTACCCCTCCCT
>NW_009646842.1:786621-793101 GCF_000708025.1 Charadrius vociferus
GAGCCGGTGGGTTTTCCCGCAGGGAGGTGGGAGCGCGGTCTCGGTAGGTTGCCCCTGGAAGGGGTGCGGGCACCCCCCCCATCCCCCCCGGCGGGCTTTGGGACCCGCGGAGGCAGTGGGCGCGGTGTTGGGGTTGGGGCGTGCGGGGGAGCGGGTCCGGTTGGGGTCTGTGCCTTAAGCAGTGATTTGGGCACAAGAAGTTTGTGGGGAATTGCCCCGCCGCCTTTGCGCGAGTGCCAGGTGCTGCGGGCGCATCAGGTTCCCCACAAGCAGGTGTCTGGAGGGGTGTGCGCTTCTTCGGAATCTCCGCGGCTCCTCTGAGACGTCGCCCCGTCCAAGGGTAGGGAGGTCTCTGCCAAGAGACAGACGTTATTGGTGTCCGCAGCAGCCGGGCAACTATGGGGGAGCGGAGTGCCATGGCGGCGACTACCAGGTAGGGTGAGCGAAGCCTGCTAGCTAAGTGGCCAGAAGAACTGGGATGTTGCGGTGCGCTCCACCTGCAATGCCGAAGCATGTTGCGAAACGCATGCTGCTTAGGCTTACCTAAACATGAGATGGTTAAGTCACATGTAAAATAGTTAAGGCAGGGCCAGAGTTAAGATGTGGGCTAAAAATTGAGGGGGAGGTTAGAGCTCCCAAAACATTAATTCAAATGTATGTATACGTGCTATCTACATAAATCTCTGCCGGTGCCCAATGAAACTTTGGGTTTTGAAAGCTTTTGGTGGTGTAGTCACCCAGCAGAAATTAAATACAAGCTTTTCTCTGAACCTAAAAATATATTTGAAGAGGTACAGCTGCTACTGTGCGATCTGTCAAAATAAAGTTCCTTTGGCTAACTAAAAGTATAATTTTAAAAAGGGATGCGAGAAAAGTTGTGTCACTTCATAACCGTGGTCTGGACCAGGCTTGTTTCTGCCTGATTTAATCTGTGATATCTAAGATCCAGTTGAACCAAAACATTCTTCACATCAAGGGTAGATATAAGGGATTGAACTGACAGTCATTTTGAACTTAACTTGGAAGCTCGTTAAACCAAACTTCTTCTATAAAGAAAAAAGTGACAGGAAACACATACAGGACAGTCACATAAGTCAGTGTGAATTAATCTAGCAGCTCCCCACAGCTGAATGGGAAAAGTGCTGCTTTCCTTTCTCCCACGCCTGTCTCTGGTACTTTAATTGTGATCTGATTGAATTTACTTGCCTGGCAGAAACCTAAACCAGAAAAAGCAGATAGTTTACTACCAGCTTTTTCAACCAACCAAGGGACTAGTCTAACAAGTGCTGATGCAGAAAAGGTGTTAGAAAGCATGTGTGGAGGCAGACACTTACAGTAGAGTGATGCCTCTGCAGAACGCACCTTGAACATACTCTCAGGGTTCTTCTTCCTTCTTGCTAGCAATAAGCTAGAACACAACATTGGAAGGCTGTTTCCTGCCTCATGTCCTGTGGGTGAGCAAAACCACTTACTTCTTTGAAATCAACAGCAGATAATTATCTTCTTAATAAGAAGAGGTGCCCACTGGATCAGTAGGTGATGGCATGATGTCCAAGATTCATGCATGTCGTTACAAACGTTCCACAAACAGTGTTGACACCGAGCCACTTAGATGGCACAGTGTCCCTTCCTGATGTAGGCCACTGTCCATTTTGCATAAAGTCTTAATGGATCTTTGTAATTTGTATTAAAAGTCTGGGGATCAGGGACTGGGAACCCACTCACGTCTTTCCCCTGCGTACCTGAAATGTATCCCAAACCAGGAGGCTAGAGCTGCACCTCTCCTTGTCCTTTCTCCCTCGCTCAGTATCTCTTAATTACATGCAATTGAAGGCATAACTTCAGACGGAAGGCTTGAAGGCATGCAAAACAGCCTCGCCTCTAGTTTGGTACTCTCGCAGATCATGCAGATTGAACCACTCAGGCAGAGGGGATTGACTCCAGCTTTCCTGCTTAATGGATGGGTAGTAAAGCATTATACCATTACATTAAAAGGAATTGCCAAACACCACTCCAGAGCAACATGAGAGTAGAGTGAGAAGAGTTCCTTAACCCAGCGCTAACGTGAAAATAAATGTTCATTTAATTGCAGCTTAGCTTGCAATCCTTTTAATGTGACTGAAAGCCTTAAGCCTGGTGGTAATGCAACTAGTGCTGATGACCACTTCATATAGGATGGCATGGGGTACAAATGAAAGGCATTTCTAAAAGCTGGAAATGGCATTAGGACAGGCAAGGTATGGCTTTTTCTTCACTCCCTCCATTTCAGGTGTTTTTATAGATTCAGGGAGAAAATTATTTTCGTTGGCATCAGCTAACACTGCTGAATTATTTCAGAACAAGACCATGAGGATGAAGTTGCAATACTCTGCTCCAAAGATGGATTAAAAAGTTGTTGCTTATTTCTCCCTCTGTGATGCAGTTCACCATCTACACTGTGCAGTTCTGCCGTGACATCTGTTTCTAGGGTTTCACTGTTCAGGAGATCACCAGAAACTAGTAAAAATGACTTTCTGAAAAAGAGGAAGAATCGCAGAGGACTGCAACTTCTTACATTAATTTCTGGAGAAAGCTGAATTATTGTTGAAAAAATAGTCTGAATGAACTCTTTTTATTCCAAATAACCACGTTCACTTAGTCATGATCTGAAATAACCAAAATGGGTCATTTTAAACTTAAAATTCTGCCACTGAAAAAAATTTAAATACAGGGGAGAACAAGAGAAGGAGGAAGGAAGAGCAACCAAGAACAGCAATTGGAGTAGTCTTAAAGGGCACCACATTTTCTCAGTGAACAAGTGTCAATTTTAACAGCACACTACTGAGTACGTGATGGAGTTTTTAGTCACAGCTTTGTATTTAAATCAGAGACACCTTTTATACATCCTGCAATTTTGAAGCAGAGCATACAACTAGAATAGAGTCCATTACTCAGATTGTACAAGATTAAAAACTTACTTCAGACTTCCCGTATGTGAAAATTTACATAAGCGACCTTTGAAGAAATTAGACTGCAATTTGGTGATGTTATCAACAGCAGTAATACTTAAAGCATAGTTCTGGACCCTGTCATTTAAAAAATTTTGATGTGTCTAGTACACTAATGCCTGTCAATCATATGAAAATGTCTTTTGAGACATTTGCATCTTCTCCCTTGCAAAGACTCTGCCTTGCATTCTTCAGGAGGTCTAGGGCCCAGTGTTCCCGCAGGAGAAACTCTGTCTTTAAGTCAGCATGAAAGACTCCAATGGTCTGAGCTCTGTACCTACAGAGTTATCTTCTGTCTGGCAGAGTAAGCAGATGCTTACTCTGAACCAATGCTGTCCTGTCCTCTCGGAGGAGAACAGGAGGGAGCCCCTCCAGCGGTGAGAAGGGGAGAAGAGGGCGTCTGTGCTGCTGCTCTTGTCCTCCCATGAGAGGAGCCAGATTTCTCTCCTGCTGTCACTGCTCAAAGTGTATGCCAGGATACAGAAGGTCTCGTGGCACTGTGTATTTAAAACTTTAGCTTGATCTTATTTCTTGTGTAGCTGTATGATCCCAAAGAATTAAAGACCATTCTATTGCACGGTGGCTTGCAAGCTACCTGGCATGTTCTGCTGCATGATGTGGAGGGGTGCCAACGTACTGCTTAAGAGCCCCGAGCCAGAAGTGACCCTGCTGATCTACTCAGACCTGCCAGGAAAAGCACTGCGGAAGTGTTCTCTCATCGACAGACAGAGCAGTGACCTGCAGAAATGAACACGTTCCTTCTGCAAAGGTCCTGCTTAATAGGTGCCAGAAACCGGCTGCTTTGCTTGCAAGTGGTCTTATCTCTTCCTCTTCCACCTCTCACAATTTGTTTTACATCCTCTGCTTGTTCCTGTTCTCTCTGTTCTGAAGAATTTTAGGCTCGGTGAAATTCTCCCTGTGGTCACCTATGAGTTATCCCAAATCAAGTTCCCGGCTGGTCAGCCAAGCAAGAACCTTACTGAAGGGGCAGCAAATACCTGGTTTCAATGGGTAAAAGGTGGGAGAAGTTGTAAGAGGCAGCACTATCCTGTCACAGGTTCTAAAACCAGCCCTGTCACACAGCACTTGTGTGCTGCCTTTTTTAAACTCTTAACTTCAAGCACATATTATTCCTTAAACAATAATAAAAGAAAAAAGAGAGCTGCATAATGCTACACGCTGACTGTGTCTACATTAGCAAGTAAAATTGTACAGGAGGAGCAGATCTAGTTTGTGTGCAGTACCCGATGTCCTCACTACGTGGGTTTTGGGCATTTACTTTGGATTTGCTTCAGTCCGGTCATACAGACTGAGCATCCACTGGAGTGCATTTGCAGTTCAGTTTCGTCTGAGGAGGATCCTGTTCACATGCTTTGAGATGGTTCTGCTGTGCAAACTAAAGCACCATAAGTGGACTTCAAAAGTACACTCCTGAGCTGAATTAAAGTACTCATGTATATGCACCCAGTGTTAAACAAGGTGTGGGACTGTTGCAGTATTATAGACAGAAGGAGAATATCTTTGAAGTCAAAATATTAGGTAAGGCTTATATTTTAACATGTCTTTTTTCCTGTTGCCCTCTTCCTTTTAGTTTTAGCATCCTAATAAGAAAATGGAGACAATTGATCTGCTAGATGTTAACAAAGGTGGAGTTAACTGATCAGCACAAGGGAGAAGAGGAAAAATAGTCTGATCTGCTCTCTTGAAGATGAAACGAAGATAATGCATAGAAACGGGGAAATAAAGGGAGCAGAGATGAAAAGAATTTTTCTGGTGTGCTTATTTGCAGCTTTATCTCTGGAAAAAAAAGACAGGCATCTTAATCACCCATTCCAGAAGATGGCAAACTTGACAGTGCTATTTTTGCTTGGAATTGTTAGAACTTTCCTTCTGCCTAATCCAGCCTCTTGATCATTTACTTCTTTTGCTCAATTAGATTCTTATATCGGTGGACAACCTGGGTGTTGTGCGGTGGCCCATTACTCTCCCAAATGACAGTGGTGAAGAAGCTGACTTTGTCCTTTCCTTCCAGCACTGGGGTTGTCTTAACCAGAGGTCATCTTCTTGTTCCTGTGAAGAAAAAAAAAAAAGAAAAAAAAAAGGAGGAATTTATCAGCAGCAGCATGTCTCGGCTAATTTGTCCCTTTTATATCAATTGCTAATTCCCTTCTATAGAAAGTCTGTCTAGAGGCAAAAATCAACTCTGTGTGCAGACTGCTTTTTCAACTCCGCGGAGCGTAGAGAAGGAGAATTACCTCGGATCAGGAGGTCACCTTCTGTTTTCTCCTGGAGCGTTAGCAGCTGGTTTTCCCGCCTCCCGCCGCTCTGCCCGAAGGAGCTGCGAAAGAGGCAGCGTTTGGCAGGGCGGGAGCAGTCCCAGTGGCAGCAAGGACCAGGGGACTCCAGCCCTGGGGCTTCCGAAGGGCGAAAGCAAAGCAGGGTGGCATCCTGCGGCGCTGACACATCCCAATGTCACAGCAAGCTTGCCAGGCCGCAGCAGTAACTTCAAAACCACCTCTCCGGCTTTTGCCGTGCTAATTCAGGCTGCTTCAAGAACGCCATGGTGGGGTGGGAGTACCGCCGTTGTTATCAGTAGGCATAGCTCGTTATTTAGTAGATGGTTCCCGAGTGTTCAAAAATGCACAGGCCTCAGCAGAATGGCTATTGATATTCGATATCCACCACTGTTCGGGGGTTAAAGTTTATATCTGCAGTGTGGAACTGGCCCAGTTGTAAAACTGAGAAAACTACCTTGCGGGCAGCAAAACTAACTAAATTGCAGTCCAGAGTACTAGCGAGTTGCTCTGGATATCAGAATAATTTAGGCTGACGTGGTGACTTTTGAACTGGAACAGCACCCATGTAGTGCAAGACCAGGATGTAAATTTGTGGCTTTCTAAAAACATAAATCCTGTGCATACTGGTAGCTCCCTATTTGCAAGGGCTCCTAATTCTTTCTCCTTCAGAGCAACATTACCCAAGCCACGATATGATCTCATGCGTAGAGTTAAAAAGGAGTACGTGTGACAAGTGAGACAGGTCTTTTAAAGAGTAGGAACACTGGTTGGGGATGGGAGCAAATAGATAAAATTTCTGGCTTTTAGAAACTTGAGGTATGTTATAATACTCAGTCATAGTTTAATTCTGTCTACGTTAATGGCTGGAGCCAAAAATCATTTTATTTTTTTTTCTGATGAAAATTGAATATTTTGCAAGATTGTACTGATTTTTGAGAGAGTGGGATATCCTTGAAAATGTGGTTTTAAAACCATAAGTGTCAATGAACAGCAATAAATTGTGCTTTGCCTGTATTTCTGATCTGATCTTCCCCCTCTCCCCCTTGCTCAAATAGGGGAAACATTTTTCCAAGGTAAACCTCAGCATTTTAACTTTTGATCTAAACTGATGGTAACGCTTTATTTTTATTTTTTTTACCACTTTCCATTTCACAAATCTGTTGTCAGTTGTTAATATGTTTATTAAACTTCAGCAG
>NW_009646842.1:793170-803318 GCF_000708025.1 Charadrius vociferus
TACTGCCTTTTTTTTTTTTTTTAATTATGTGAATCATTCTGATTCTTTGAGTTACTCTTACATCCCCAGAAAGCCTGTGTGATGAACTCTCTTTGCCAATTCCCCCTTTCCCCCTCAGCTGGCATTCAGGGAAGCCATGGGGGGAAATGGGACAGAGATGAAAAGAAGGCTGCGTAAAAAGCAGGGGTGGGAGCAAGGGAGGGGAAAGGGGCGGTTTGGGTAAGGCATTTTGGAGGGGAATTTGGAGCCGCTGCTGCTGCAGGGGGAGGAGGAGAAGATGGAGCTGGATGATGAGCACGCAGGAGCGAGGTTGCCAGGCTCTGCGGGCGAAGGGCCGTGGTATGTGGGGCTGGCCGGTCGCTCAGACCGAGAAGGCAGCCCGTGGCGTGGAAACCAGTGCGGGACACAAAAGGGAGAAGGAAGGCAGGGAAGGGCGGGAGAGGGGTGGTGAGAGGCTAAGGAACTGGGGGAGCAGCAGCTTGGTTTGTAGACGCAGCAGGTACGCACCTGGGCTTGGTAGAGCGTGCCTCTGGCTGGGATGTAGAAGGGAGCCCCAAAAGTCTCAAAGTCTGGGACTCCCTCCCAAGGGATTTGAGGGGGAGGTGGGGGGAAGGACCTTAAAATGGCTCCAGTCACGCCTCAGCCTGTCAGCACTGCCAGACTGCAAGACGTGTATTTTATATAATGTGACAGAGTTTCTCGTGCAGTAGTGACGAGATTTGGCCTTGCTTATTGGAAACCTTCCATCCATCAAACACTTCTCAGCAAAATGTACATTTCATCACCTTTTATTACTGCTCCATATAAAACATAACTACCTACTGTTACTATTACTCCATTAGTGGAAGTAGCAGAGATCCACCCGTTGCTACAGATTTCAGCCAGGCTAATAAGCAGAGTGGGTGCCAGTATTGTGGCATGTGACGAATTTCCTTTTTCCTTTGGTAGAAGAGGGGTTTTTTTGTTTAATCGGGATAAAAGAACACAAGCTTGCAAAGTAAAGCAATCAAGTTACGAAATGCCAGAATTAAAGTTGCTTCTGCTATCCCAATTCAACTCATTGTGCACATGCCTTTAGAAACACTAATTGCGTGAACAGACTTCACATACTCATGAGATGGGCACTTTCTGTGTCAATATGTATTAAAACATAATATATTTATTGTCTAGTATGTGGCAATGTTTATTGTGTGCTATGTGAACCTCACCTAGACAACAGAATTTAATTTACTCATGGGTTTCTGTATGGCACTTCTCACCGTACTACCAGAGTGCTTCACAAATGTTTGCTTCTCACTGGAGCCACGGATGAATAATCTGGCAGCATTCCTAAATTAGACTGGGAGCTAACATGCAGAAAATGCAAGGAAAAAAACTCCTTCCGCTATCTTAGCTGCTCCATATGAAATATTTTGGACTTTGACTTTTTAAAAAATAGTACATGCATAGTCCCAGTGGACTTTAGTTACAGCTTTGTGTGCCCACTAGTTCACAAATCAGATGCAAATCTGAAGTTGGAGCATTAGAAAAGAACGAGTATGTTACTGGAGGTCACTTGAGGAACTCTGGGATTAAAGCTAGTCGGCATCATGTAAGAACTCATTGAGGTGGGAGCAGGGATTGCATTTTTTAGGACAACGTGATGGTATTAACCATAAATCCCCCCCCCCCTTTTTTTTTTTTTAAATCTAGCTTCTCACCACATTCACTGTATTTGTCACAGAATTTGGAAATGAATCAGACTAAAGTCTGTTTTATGCATTATAGTATTATCAATCTCATGTATTGAGAAACTGTAATCCTGGAATTTCTTGCACTTCAATGACAACTTTGATATAATTATGTTCCTGTTAAACTATTTTCTTTTGTGTAATATACAGAGTAATTAATCTGGTGTCTATCTGCCGAGATGGAAATACAATATCAGGAATGTATACCATTGATATATACTGTGTTGACGATGTATCTATGTAAAGTACATGTTCCTAATAACATGTTCGAGAAAGCTTTGATCTGGACCATTACAAATGCTTGTCCACACTAATTTACAACTCTCTCATCTTTCTTTTTCTCCTCTACTCAGGATATCCTTTTGCCTTGTTCCAGCGCTATTTCCTCTTCCAGAAGGAGACCTACCTCATTCATCTCTACAATGTGTTCACAGGACTCTCAATTGCTTACTTCAATTTTGGTAAGATGAGTTTGGGAAGAGAGAGCTGCCTGGCCCGAGGCATGCTGTGGTTTGGGAGTACCTATAATGGGAAAATGTAATTTCTAATTCATATCTCTCTCTCTTTCCCCCCTCCACAGGGATGCAGTTCTTTCATTCCCTGCTATGTGTCCTAATCCAGTTCCTCATACTGAGACTAATGGGTCGCACAATCACTGCCGTCTTCACCACATTCTTCTTTCAGATGGTAAAACTCTCTCTCATACCGTATCGGTTTGTAGAAAGGAGCCCTCTGTTCAATTTTGCACTTCCCAGTAGCAATGGTGGGTGGAAAAGTGGAGACAGATCAAAACCAGCTGGAGGAATTAGTTTGAATAACCCAAACAATGGTTTCTTTCAGACATACCTTATGGCTGGATATTACTTCACAGCCACAGAGCATTATGACATCAAGTGGACAATGCCACATTGTGTCTTGACCCTCAAGTTGATTGGTGAGTGACACCTCCTTCCTATCTCTTCCACTCTGCAAGCCGTCCTTCAGGGAAGAGAGGGCTGCTTGTTCAGCCCAACCAGCCCATCATAGGGCTTTAAATAATTGTTTCTCACCTCTAGGTCTGGTCATCGATTACTATGATGGAGGAAAAGATCCGGTGAGTAAGACACCATTGCTCCTTCGTTCCTCCTCCCCTCTTCTGTGTCATTCCAGTGAGCTAGAAGTCAGAAAATCAAGTTCAAAGGATGCAAGTTAGCATTTTTTGGTAAAAGCCATAGTTGAGAGGGGAGCATCTGCGAGTGTCTGAGGGCACTGAATTCTGGAGTGGAAAGAAATAATTCACAGTAGTGATTAGAGATGGACAACAGTTGTTTAATCATGTCAGAATATTATTCTGCCCCCATCCAAATTCCCCACGACCTCCTTCCCCCAAATCTGTTGCGTTAGATTCCTGATCCCTGATGCTCTGTGTCCTGTGAGTAGTGGTACCTTTCACTTGCAGACCATGAGCGCTGGATCTCAGTTCCCATCTTCCTTTCCTTTGTTTAGCTTTACCATATCCTTGTGAATGGTTGCCCTTTAGCATTTGTTAGGGCCCTGTTTTTAGAGCAGTTGAAACAGTGAGAGAAGTCACACATGACAGTGTTTGGGAAAGGACAGAACACTTGCTACAGTCTCTTAATTCTACTTCTATTATCTGCATTCCCCATCTCCTGTTTGGGGCCTGACCCAATCTGTAGCATCCATGGAATCACTGCTGACTGCAAGAAAACAAGGTTGAGCTGAAATTTCCTAAGCTGAAGTTTCAAGTATTTAAAGACGATGAATTCTTGCATCAAGAAGTAGGAATTGTTGGACAATAAGGTCATGGGAGAGTAGATGCAATTGTGGTCAGGGACTGCAGTCCTTGCCTTGCACTGCAGATACAGTGCTTTTACTATGCTGTTAGGGATGCATGTCAACAGATTCCATCCATGGTTTGAGCCTATTTCGGAATAGAGATCCGTGCAACTGGTCTCAACCATTGGATCTTGTTGCTGTTTAGAGGGGGTGGGGATAGAGAGGGCTAGGGAGAGGACTGGACGCGAAGTACAAAGTGCAAAGTTCCATGTACATGGAGAGCAAGAACCGAGACCACTAAGAGGTTAGGCTGAGAACATAAGAGCCAGAGCTAGTATGAGATCCCCTAGGAGGATGTTAATGCCACTCCCTTTGGTGCAGGAGTTCCTGACCCCTGAGCAGCGGCGATTTGCTGTCCGGGGAGTTCCTACCTTGCTGGAGGTCTCAGGATTCTCCTATTTCTATGGTGCCTTCATGGTGGGGCCTCAGTTCTCCATGACAGACTATCAGAAACTGGCAAGGGGAGAGATGACTGACGTTCAAGGCCAGAGACCCAATAGGTAATAAAAAGCCGCTTAGCTTCTCACCTTCCTAAGATCCCAGAATGCTGAATCCTCCACATTCCCTGCAGCAGAGTGGCTTCTCACCCGGACACTAAAGTACTGTGACCAAAAGTGATTTATAAGACAAGGCAGTCTTTCAAAAGTTGCTCATAACTCTCTGCATAATGTCCTAACGTTGTTCCCAAGAATGAACATCAACAACCATTTGACATCTTTAGTACAGCCTTGGTCCCAACCTGGTAATGTTAGCATCCCAGCTTCCAAATGGAGGCATCTGCTGCAGTGGAACGTGGTGACTCCCTATCGCTATCTCCCCTACCTCCTCTTCTCCACTTCTGTTTTTAAAATTATGAGTTTGACGGCCTTTTTCCAAGGCTTTTCTTTGACCTTCATATTTTTCTTTCTCAGTTTTGTGCCTGCTCTCAAGCGCCTGAGTTTGGGTCTCTTGTTTCTAGTAACCTATACCTTGTCAAGCCTGTACATCTCTGATGAATACCTCATCTCAGATGAGTATATGGTATGTATTCATTTGACAGTTCTCGGGTGTGGAAGAATCCCACTTCTCTGGAGGGCACTGGAGTTACAATAATGGATTATTTTTTTTTTAGTTTAATTTAAAAATAAGACAAGTCAGTCACTAGCGATAAGCCTTTCCATAACTGATTTGGCTTTACTGCCTGTCCTGTGGATTCCATCTGATGCAGAACAGAAATGCGTTAAGCTGAATTGAACCAAAGGAGAGCTTTTACAAATAGAGAATTAGTCTTAGAAGCTACTGTTGTTTTTGGAAACCTAACAGATATATATTGCGACCTTTTAGTGACCTTCCATTTAACTGTTACATGCAAAAAACTAGAGTAACTTGCAAGGCTTACCAAAATCTTTGAGGTTCTTAGAAAACTCTTAAGAAGTAATTCCTACCCACAGATTATCAGTGTGTCTGTGTCAGTATGAATAAATGAGGGTGTAACTTCTGCAATGATTATGCTAATCCCAGGGTCTTCCCAAAGTACCTATTTCAGTACAGCCACCTATTACCAAAAGAAGGAGAATGATGCATAAATTTGTATAAGCCAATAGCCTGGCAGTCCAGTCCATATAGCAGTCTCAACACATACATCAGATTAAAATGAAAAACATCTACCTTGTCTCATTATTGCCACTCAACTCTGGGTTTTATTTTTATTTTATTTCACTCTTACCTCTGCAGGAGAAGCCTTTCTGGTTCCGTTGTGGTTACATATTGATCTGGGGCAAAATTATACTCTACAAATACGTAACCTGCTGGCTTGTTACGGTGAGTCTAGATGTCGTTCCAGAAACAAAAGACAAATGAACAAAGGTAGCACCTTTGCAGCTACTTAGCATGCTCTTGGAATTAGCATGAAATGGAACTAATCCAAATTTTTGGAGATCAGTGGAGGTCAGTTGAGCTTGCTTTTAGTTAGCAAAGGCTGGCTAACTAAGAAGCAGGCAATTTTTAATCCACTTGTTCCATCTGTAGTGGTGCTTTCCACTCAACACAGTGAGAGCCAGAGCTTCCCCAGCTCTGCCTGTCAAACCAAATAAAAGGGCAATGTTTTCCTCTCATCTTTCTTGTGAATCTTTTTTCCATAGGAAGGTGTCTGCATCCTTGTTGGTCTGGGGTACAATGGGGAAGACAAGAATGGAAAGCCTCTGTGGGATGCCTGTGCCAACATGAAGGTCTGGCTGTATGAGACAACACCTTTGTTCACAGGGACCATTGCGTCTTTCAACATCAACACCAATGCCTGGGTGGCCCGGTGAGCTGGACAAAATTCCCGTTCTGTAACGTGTCAGTAATGTCTGTGTCGACAGAACCAAGATCCTAGGCTGAGAGGGAGCACTGGAGGAAGAATCTGCCAGTTCTCAGTTCTTACGCTCTTTCTTTCACGTTTTGCTGCTGTCCCCTTTGAAACAGGTTACTGGGTTAGACCGATCTTTTAATTCAGTCTAAAAGGGCAATTCATAAATGCAGGCAAGCAGCTGATGGCAGCAGGAGGGCAGAGGCTGGAATGGGACTAGAGCGAGCCCTGCGGCCTGCCTGGTCAAACAGACACAGCACTACTCTAACAGCTGGTCCCTACGTCACGCCTCTTGATGCTCCCTATCCAATGACTCAACTGGGTTTTGCTCCAGCGCTTGCTGGGACACACAGCTGAATTGTAAAATACCTTCATTTCTGTGCACAATGTTGGATGAACCACTTCTCCCCATTATCTGGGATTTCTTTACGACAAGGGCTGAGGTACATTTTGCCCTGGTAGGGGGAGCTGTCTTGCTGTTTCTGTCACCTCAGGGGTGTGCAAAGGCGTATGGTCCCCGGGCCCTGCACCTCTGACATGGAGAGGGGAGGACAGACAATAAACTGGAAGCACTTAGTTTGTTTCTTTTCTGCTCTAGCTACATCTTCAAGCGTCTGAAGTTCCTGGGTAACAAACTGCTGTCACAGGCACTGGCCCTGTTCTTCCTGGCCATTTGGCATGGGCTGCACTCTGGCTACCTGGTGTGCTTTCAAATGGAGTTGCTTATAGTCATCGTTGAAAGACAGGTGCGCTTTGTCTGACTTACCAGAGTGGGGTGGCCTGCGTTAGCCTTTCCCCGTGAGTCTGGAAACTGCCACGCTGAAGGCTTTACTTGGATTAACTATGAAAAGTAGCTGCTCGCTTTGGAATTCGTGTTCAAACGTGATACCGTTGTGTTCTCAAGCGTTCAGTAGGTTGCTGGCTTCTGCATGGGCAAGCCATAAATTTATTGCAGAAGCTGACAGGAAGAAAAGTGGAGAACTTGGCATATGAGTAGAGGGCAACTGACGTGCTTGGCAGCTGGAAAGGTTGGAGGACAAGCACATGAGCTGGATGCCTCTGCTAAATCTCTCAGTACTGAGAGAACAATGTTCCATATTTAAACTTTTTCTTCTTAATTAAAACGTTGAGCAGGATGGGGTACTTAACTGCTTTTTTAGACTAACTGCTTACTAAAATTCATTTTATGCAGCTGGATAGATGCTTTGGCCCCAGAGCCTGCATATGTAGCCACAGGACAACCAATTGAGAATAATTCTGTTTTTTCTTTAAATTAGGTCATAAACCTTGTTCGGGACAGTCCTCCCCTAAGCACTTTGGCCTCCATCACTGCCTTGCAGCCCATCTTTTATGTGCTGCAGCAGGCTAACCACTGGATGTTCATGGGTTACTCTCTGGTGCCATTTTGCCTTTTCACCTGGGACAAATGGATGAAGGTATTTAGTAGCTACAAACAGACAATCCACACAACCAACCCTTTTCCTTCCATCCAGTGTCAGAAGTTCTTGGCTCAAAGGTCCTTGCTGACCCCTAACTCTGCCTTTCTCTTCACAGGTGTACAAGTCTATTTATTTCCTTGGCCATGTGTTGTTCTTCACCTTATTATTGGTGTTGCCTTACATTCGCAGATTAATTGTGCCACGAAAAGAGAAACTAAAGAAAGCAGAATAACAGCCAAAAGGTAAGGCTGTACTATGTGGAGAGAATCCCACACTTGGACTAGGAGGTGAAGCGGGGCAGCAACGTGAAAGGCAAACATAAAAACACCCAAATCAAATCCAGCACTTCTCTCTTTTTCAGATTGTACCATCCGTGCATTTGTAGGAGTTGATTTAACACTCCGGAAGCAAAGCATCACCTGCCAAGTTTGCTGTGTTGAAGTATGACTTTTTTCAACGCAAGGAGGGGGAAAGAGAAAGCCCAGGGTCAGAGACCCGAAAGGAGGGGGAATGGAGTAAGCCTCCTTCCAGATCCTCCACCTTCTGTATGTTGCCTTATTTCTCTGCCGCCCTCCAGTGGACACTCGTGTCTCTCTGCTGATATCAGACGATTGTAAAACTCAACGCAGGCACTGTATTGGATTGGAGCCACCTTCTGACTTTTCTACGTTTGTCATCCAAGATAAAAATTGCTCCTGGTCTTTTTCATATTGGCTTCAGCTCCTTTCCTCTTGGGTGCCTTGGTGTGGGAGTGTGAACTGTCGCACACCACCAAGCAAGGGGATTCTACAGGACTGAGTAACTTCAGCTGCAGGGTGAGCAGGGCACAGCTAAGAATGTCACTTTGGTGACAAATTTGGGCTGAGTCCCTGCTATAAAGGGATGGAGCCTGCCCTTGTGTTAAATATGAGAAAGTAAAATACACAAGCACTCTTAAAAAAATGACCTTTAATAGGAGGAAAAAAGGTCAGTGAGGCAGTCCATTTAAAATTTCATTGCTCCAGAAGCTACAAAGATGAAATTGAAGTCTTTTCCCTTCCAGGAGCCCAAAGTCCTCCAGGTCCACACTGAAGTAAAAGAGCCTCTCCAGAATGTGGAGTCACTGTATAGGAATACATGATGAGAGCAGCAGCACTTCATACTACTCCCCAGACTTCCTCAAAGGCAGTAGTAATTTTAGCACATGTCAGGGCAGCAGAAAGGGGATAGTTGCTGATGGAGACCATCTTTTCTGTATAGTCAACATTGACCTGGGAGAAGGGGGGGGAGAAAAGAAAAAAATAAAGCCGCAAAGTTTTCACTTGGTCCCATCCCTCTCCATTGGTTGGAGAGGCACAGTATTTCTCCAAGGTTGAACACAGCCACAATAAAACACAGCAGACCAACTGCTAGCCCTCACTAGTGCCCTCTCTTGGGAGGGATAAAAGTCCGAAGTGTTGCAGTGCTGGGCCTTCTTTTGACAAGCCTACCCCGGGGGAAAAAAAGGGGGTGGGATGGGGTACACCAAAAGAAAAAAAAAAGGAGAGAAGAAAAAAAAAACCACCCATACTCAGAACAAGACTGAAATCTATGCTGATAAAGATTTTTACAACTCCCAAGTAAGGGATACATGTACTTACTGAGCCATGGGCAAAAGCTCCCACAACAATGGTAACTGGTTCTGCTGTAGGAACCAGTTCACGCAGATCTGACACCTTTGGAACTGCAAAAGAGGTACCTATCTTCATACAGCCCACAGGGAGATGATCACTGACTGGATTTTTAATCACCTAAAGAAAGCAGAAAGTTAGTATAGGTGTAGAGGTAAGAGGCCTTGCCACACAGCTAAGTCCATGGTTTGTACAAAAATAAATACATAAAAATACTCCTACATCACTAGCTGCAAAGGAGGAATGTTGGAACATTACCTGTGAACAGTCAAAAAATGTTTACCTTCAACAATTTCTGAGGCCCATCAGCTGCTCGAACGCTGAGTTTATGCAGCAACTGAACTGACAAGAGAAGAAAATGAGTTAAGCTGTCTGTTCTTTTGCTGGAGGAATCCTATCATCTACCTGGTAGACAAAAAGTCCATCTTTACAGTTCCTAGCATCTTCTAAAGCAGTCCTAAGAAGTACCGATCAGCAAGTTACTTTGCTGCTAGCACAGTCTCAGGCTGGCACTCCCCACTGTGCTAAGGAACACATAGTTAACCTATGTATCCTGGAACTCACCAAACACCACTTTCATTTCTCTGCTCGTTTCTCTCGCATTTTTAAGGTTGGTGGGTTGGTGCAACTTTTCTACTCTTCCCAGAATTCTCCCACTCCTAACCACCTTCCTGCATTATTTTGTGGCCGGTATAAAGTTTGAATCACTTACCCATAAGACCACAGAATCGATCAAAAGTTCTTGGGATTCTGGTTTGGGGATTGACTTCGATTAGAACATTCTTCTGGGTATGGATATAAACCTGCAGGAGACCAGCCCGATTCAGTGGGCTGTCCATGAGCATCAGGAGGCTCTGAAATAGAAAACACACAGTAGGGGAAATAGGAAAGGTGCAAAAGAGAGGGCTTTTAGAAAACTTGAGGGTTAGACCCCATGAATACAGAAGGGACTGATGCTGAGGCAGAAGTTCATCTGGCCGCATGAACTCTACCGTAAAGCTGAGAGAAAGTGATGCCACATCCAAATAAAGAGAATTACCGACAAACTGCGAGCGCAGCGAGTAAGGCCAAACTCACCCCCGTTCCAGGGGCACAACGCAGACCCCCCCAGACCTGAGGGACGACCTCCCCCAACCCTAATGCCTGCCCGCCCTACCGCCGCCCC
>NW_009646842.1:804210-805362 GCF_000708025.1 Charadrius vociferus
CCGCCCGGAGCCCGGCCCCGGCCCTACCTCCCCGCGTTAGTAACGGCCCTCCCGCCCCTCGCAGGATCCCCTGGTTCCAGTACCCCATCATCTACGACATTCGAGCCCGGCCGCGGAAAATCTCCTCCCCCACCGGCTCCAAAGGTGAGAGAGGCCCCGCAGGCCGGAGCACGAGGCCCAGGCGGCGCCTGTGGGGAGGGGGAGGAGGGGGACAGGAGTCCGGCCGCAGCGCCGACCCTGCTGGTGTCTCTTTCTCCTCTTCAGATTTGCAGATGGTGAACATTTCCCTGCGCGTTCTCACACGCCCCAATGCCGCGGAGCTGCCCAGCATGTACCAGCGCCTGGGCCTGGACTACGAGGAGCGAGTCCTGCCTTCCATCGTTAACGAAGTGCTCAAGAGCGTGGTAGCCAAGTTTAACGCTTCCCAGCTCATCACGCAGAGAGCCCAGGTGAGCTCTTCTGGGGGAGAATTATACTCACGCTGCAAAGAAACAACTAAACTGTGCATATGGGGGATGTTATAACAGATGAAGGATAGATACATTAGGCTGGTAGATGGTGCATCCAAATGGAAGGGGTATGGAACTGCATCCCGCTTATAGTTTGACTCCGATACAGATACAAACACTAAGGCTGTACCACTAGCTTCTGTGAAGACAGCTGGATTCATTGGTATATAGCGTGCAAAACTACACCATAATGTAGTGATGGGGGAAGGAGCCCATCATAGTCCATACACAACAGTAGAACTGGCTTTGAAAAAATTACCTGTCGCTTCCTGGGTCGCAGAAGAACTGTCGGAGCAAATTAAACAGTTTTGAAGGATCTGAAAAGCAAAGTGAGTGAGCAGTTAACAAACAGTAAAGTTTCAGTTATGGATGCTACAGAAGGGTAGCAAATATTTGTTTTTAGGAAAAAATTAGAAAGTAATCTGGAGGGGTGGCAAAATCATAGAAATATTTAGCTTTAAAAAGCCTACCCCTGAAAGCTTGTGTTGTGATAACCTAATTGCCAGGGATTCCGAGAGTAGCTGTTTCCTAAAGCAGATGAGGGAGAGAGAATTTGCTGATCTTCTTTTAGAAGGCTTATGGGGAGATCCTGCATGAGACTGCTAAAGAGTTGTCAGAAAGATGAAATACAAAGCATCTCTTA
>NW_009646842.1:807621-810133 GCF_000708025.1 Charadrius vociferus
AACGGGTGCGAGGCCGACAAGCAGGACTCCTTCCTCGCCGAGGGGCTGCACTTCAGGTAAGGCACAGCTCCACCCCCCCGCCCGGAGCCCGGCCCCGGCCCTACCTCCCCGCGTTAGTAACGGCCCTCCCGCCCCTCGCAGGATCCCCTGGTTCCAGTACCCCATCATCTACGACATTCGAGCCCGGCCGCGGAAAATCTCCTCCCCCACCGGCTCCAAAGGTGAGAGAGGCCCCGCAGGCCGGAGCACGAGGCCCAGGCGGCGCCTGTGGGGAGGGGGAGGAGGGGGACAGGAGTCCGGCCGCAGCGCCGACCCTGCTGGTGTCTCTTTCTCCTCTTCAGATTTGCAGATGGTGAACATTTCCCTGCGCGTTCTCACACGCCCCAATGCCGCGGAGCTGCCCAGCATGTACCAGCGCCTGGGCCTGGACTACGAGGAGCGAGTCCTGCCTTCCATCGTTAACGAAGTGCTCAAGAGCGTGGTAGCCAAGTTTAACGCTTCCCAGCTCATCACGCAGAGAGCCCAGGTGAGCTCTTCTGGGGGAGAATTATACTCACGCTGCAAAGAAACAACTAAACTGTGCATATGGGGGATGTTATAACAGATGAAGGATAGATACATTAGGCTGGTAGATGGTGCATCCAAATGGAAGGGGTATGGAACTGCATCCCACTTATAGTTTGACTCCGATACAGATACAAACACTAAGGCTGTACCACTAGCTTCTGTGAAGACAGCTGGATTCATTGGTATATAGCGTGCAAAACTACACCATAATGTAGTGATGGGGGAAGGAGCCCATCATAGTCCATACACAACAGTAGAACTGGCTTTGAAAAAATTACCTGTCGCTTCCTGGGTCGCAGAAGAACTGTCGGAGCAAATTAAACAGTTTTGAAGGATCTGAAAAGCAAAGTGAGTGAGCAGTTAACAAACAGTAAAGTTTCAGTTATGGATGCTACAGAAGGGTAGCAAATATTTGTTTTTAGGAAAAAATTAGAAAGTAATCTGGAGGGGTGGCAAAATCATAGAAATATTTAGCTTTAAAAAGCCTACCCCTGAAAGCTTGTGTTGTGATAACCTAATTGCCAGGGATTCCGAGAGTAGCTGTTTCCTAAAGCAGATGAGGGAGAGAGAATTTGCTGATCTTCTTTTAGAAGGCTTATGGGGAGATCCTGCATGAGACTGCTAAAGAGTTGTCAGAAAGATGAAATACAAAGCATCTCTTAACTAGTTTCTGATCCATGACAAAAAAGCAAAGAGTAGAACTAAGTGTCCACGTCTCGTGAGAAATGATCTGCAATAGGAACTTCAGAGTTTTGTGCTAGGCCACATGGTGTGCACTGAAAGGATTTGTTAATGGTCTTGTATAAAGAGAAGGTGGAAAGGAAGGATGTGACAGTAAAAAAGCAATGTTTGCAAGGGATTTAGGTTTATCAGAAGCAAAACTGACAGTGGGGTATCTCTGAAATTTCAGAACAAACTCAATTGTATTTGCTTTCTTGTCATCTATTAATTACTGTAAAGTGGCGTGTATTGAAGTGGTTGATAATCAGAAGAAAATTAAGTGACTTTATGTAGTTATGTGCTCACAGTTCACGCAGTAAAGGATTCTGGCATCGTTTTAGAATTCTGCTGAGAAACAGCTGCAGTAAATGTAAAAGCAAAAGCAAATATCAAGGATGTGATACGGTAGTAATAATTTCTATTTAAGTCAATATTTGGTGCAGGACTTGTCAGCCTGCCTGAAAGAGATATTGGCAAGTTAAAGGCAACTCAGAAATTAGTAGAATAAAAAAAAAAATGTACCAACACCACTCATCGAAAGAGACTAAAAAAAGGAAAGTAGCCATGCTAGATGAGTAGCTACAGTAATTAAGAGGCGTGATAGGTCTACAACATGTAGCAGTGCAGAATGGTTATTTTTACTTTCTTAAGCTGCATACGAAGAGGAGACAGCCAAACTGTCAAATTCGTAGAAATACTTATTACTGAAACAATTGTGGGAACTGTGGGACTAGATGCGATAGGATGTGAAAGCAAAAAAAACTTTCAAGTTTTTTATTTTTGTAATGCTATTTGTATAGTATAGTTAAGTAATAACTGTAAATAAGCTGTGATTTACTTTTGAAAATGCTGTGTGTAGCTGTGGATATGCAGCGTTACTTAGAGGTGACATTCAGAGATGGTATTAATGTTCATGATTTAAGGTTTGCTTTACGTAGTGTCTTTCTTGGGCCCAATGTGAATGAACTGAGAAGCGCAGTTGTGCTTCACTTTTGGGCTGCACAGGAAGTGAGAATGAGCCTGTGTTTGATACTTTTTTTTGCTGTGTTTGTGTTTCAGGTGTCTCTGCTCATTAGGCGAGAACTGACAGAGAGAGCCAAGGATTTCAGCCTCATCCTGGATGATGTGGCTATCACAGAGCTCAGTTTCAGTCGCGAATACACAGCAGCTGTAGAGGCTAAGCAAGTGGGTGAGTTCAATTTATGCCTGGAAGAGAGGATCACCG